>NW_025266187.1:0-1512 GCF_018294505.1 Triticum aestivum
TGAGACGCAGCGTGTTGTATGCATTTTGCTCTTCCTTTCAGACCCTGTTTGTGAGGCCCATCTTTTTTTACTTGTACAGTTTGGCTAATGAAAATGGCCATGACAGATCTGAAAGCAAACAGCAGTCAAGCCAATCTGCTTATATTACGTACATGAATACAATTGGCAAAACATAGCGTTGAGGGGATTTTCCACGGATACACCTTCAGTCCTGCGTGACCGGTGCCGCTCCGCTGCTTCACACACTGATTGCCAGACTTACTGAGGTGGCCACGACCTCGGTGCGGGACGAGAGTTCCAGCCTGTTGAATATCAGCAAAAACCATACTAAGAAAGAGTTGATATTTCCGCTGGAAAATGTACTGAAGAAAAATGTGGCCCTTGTATTGGTTTACTCTAATATCTCGGAAACAAAAGTGTGGAGTATGGACCGTTTCACCCAGCCAACAAAGGACGTACATTGTGTGGAGGTGGGATAACTGCTGCATGCATTTATATAGTGTCGATTCCCCTGCTACCAAAGAGCTCATCAGGTCATCATATTGCCACGATCATTTGCATTACTATGGCATGGCAGATCATCATGCTTACGGTATTTCGCAAAAATGCCACTTTTACTGCTGGAATAAGCCATCCACCTTTATCGAAAAGAAAATATGGAAACCTGAAATCAGAATACAGATCTCACAATCCATTGCAATAGTTGCATGATTTACAGGGTAAATCTAATGTCTAGAGCTGCTATTTCTCTGTAAATTTTGTTTGGTGGTTTTTCTGCTCCGGAACTCTGATATTATAAAAGTTGTCGTGGTGGCAGTGGCATACATGGATAAGTGAACCTTTTTGTTTTCTGTTTTCTGAAAGAGTAAGAAATATGAACTCAACGTGTTTCTAAGTTCGATCTTTCTATACTTGGATGCTTTGGATATGGTCTGCGTTGCAATGGGTAAAAATTGAACATGTTCACACAGTCAGCTGTGGTATTTTTTGATGAAAATGGCCATGAGAGACATGAAAGCACTCCGTCACTTTGGCCGACAAGCGAATAAGTGATCTTGTACACTCGGAAGTCGCTAAGAAGTATAATCAAATCAACAAATCATGCTGACAATCTGAAGCATTGTACCAAAAACATGTATATGGAGCATCACTTAGCTGAAACCCTGAAACTATACTTTGTTTGTTCCCAAAACTTTCCCTCCCGAAACAGGCTCTGGCCCCTTACCACATTAATTGTGTTCACTGAGATCGGCATAAATGGATTTGATGGAAAAACAAATAGGAAGTGTGCACCTTCAACTGGAACATGCATGATCGACATCAACCTATGCACTAGATGTAGCCATGCAATCCACTTGTCGCCGTCCAGAGCTCAACCGAACTGCGTTAGAGGACTCGCCCCTAACACCGAAGCAAGCGAAACATCTTTCCATTGCAAGATGCTATACAAACTCGGGTACTACAGGCAGAATGGCGCATCCCAATATTATTCCTAAACGTGACAAAAATAAA
>NW_025266188.1:0-1512 GCF_018294505.1 Triticum aestivum
AAGGATGTGCACTCATGCAGACGGAGGTCGCGGCGAAGCTCAGGACTAAGGCCCTTACGGAACCTTGCTTGCTTCTTGGCATCAGTAGACACTTCCTCAGTTGCATATCGTGCGAGATTACCAAACTCCCTGCTGTAAGCATCCACAGAAAGTCGGCCTTGGGTGAAACTGCAAAATTCTTCACGTTTACGGTCCATGAGACCCTCCGGAATGTGATGTTCACGGAAAGCCTCACTGAACTCAGCCCAAGTAGTGACATGGCCCGCCGGGCGCATAGCTCCATAATTCTCCCACCATAGACTGGCGGGGCCTTCGAGATGATATGCAGCAAAGGTGACCTTGTCAGCCTCCGCTACCAGCGCGGAACGCAGTTTGTGAGAGATACTGCGAAGCCAGTCATCAGCGTCGAGAGGCTCGACGGAGTGGTGGAACGTGGGTGGATGTAATTTGATAAAATCACTGAGTGACACCACGTTAGTCCTTTGATGGTGTGCTGTGTTCTGTTCAATACGCTCCAACAAACGGTTGGTCTCCCGCTTGTTTCTCTCAGCTTCCATCATAACCTCGGCTAGTGAAGGAGGATGAGGCAGATTTGCATCCCTGGCTTCACTGCCTTCGGCCTGCTCTTGAGAAGCAGGGTTAGCGCGCGTGTTGACCATCCTAGGTAAACAAGACAATGATTTAGTCAGGATGATAAAATTCCGACATAGGGTAGAAATGTAAGGAATAGCTCGAAATGCAAGATGATCATCCGTATGACATGGTAGATACAGAAACTGCTTCTTTATTCCATCGTCATACACACCATACAGGGTTTAGTACAAGACCAAACAAAGTACTATTACGGTGAAAGAGGATTACATCTCATCGGAGGCATTCCAAGCTCCTATACATTATTTTTCTACACCTCCGGAAGGAGTACAAACTAGGTCATATCCCACGAGTCACGCGGGACGATAGAAGACACAGCTAGTGCGAACTAGTGATACTACCACTAACTCAGACCGATCCGTAGTAGTCCTCGTAGAAGTCACCTCCATAGCCTGGAAGCTCAACATGATCATCCGGAAACAGACGATCTCGCGAAGCTTGTGGACCATAGGGGCTAGGATGAGGCCTTGGACCAACAGACGGTGGCCTGCGGGGCCCGCGAGGTGGGGTGATGCCTCCTACATCACGCCAAACCATCACGTCTGGCAGAGCAGATCTCACAGGATAGAGATCGCGCATATCTGAGAATCCAGCTTGCACCGCCGGTGCGAACCGAGTCAAAGTGGCCCAGTGGTCAGCACGGGTATTGAAGAGCTCTAACCTCAAGGCCCGATTTTCACGGTCCTTATCCTCGAGCATCTCAGCAGTGGTGCGAGTCCGTGAATCCTCCTGAGTGGGGTCAGCATAAATAGCCTGGAGATACCCTTGTGCTCCCGGAAGTGATCCTGGCATATACCGGAAATCAGAGTCCCGAAATAGACCAGATCTGACTCGCATAATGGTCATCATAGAGTAGGCGGC
>NW_025266189.1:0-1512 GCF_018294505.1 Triticum aestivum
TGGTGGTGGAAGTAGCGGGATTCCAACAGGGCTTCGCCAAGCATTGTGGGAGGAGGGAGGTGTGTCATGGGAGGGAGAGGGAGGCGCCAGGGCTTAGGTATGGTTGCCCTCCCTTCCCCCCACTATATATAGGGCCAAGGGAGAGGGGGAGGGCGCAGCCTTGCCCCTTCCTCCAAGGAAGGGTGCGGCCAAGGGGGGAGGAGTCCATCCTCCCCAAGGCACCTCGGAGGTGCCTTCCCCTTTTAGGACTCTCCCCTCCTCTTGTCCCTTTGGCGCATGGGCCTCTAGGGGCTGGTGCCCTTGGCCCATATAGGTCAAGGCGCACCCCCTACAGCCCATGTGGCCCCCCGGGGCAGGTGGCCCCACCCGGTGGACCCCCGGGACCCTTCCGGTGGTCCCGGTACAATACCGGTGACCCCGAAACTTGTCCCGATGGCCGAAATAGCACTTCCTATATATAATTCTTTACCTCCGGACCATTCGGGAACTCCTCGTGACATCCAGGATCTCATCCGGGACTCCGAGCAACTTTCGGGTTACCGCATACTAATATCTCTATAACCCTAGCGTCACCGAACCTTAAGTGTGTAGACCCTACGGGTTCGGGAGACATGCAGACATGACTGAGATGACTCTCCGGTCAATAACCAACAGCGGGATCTGGATACCCATGTTGGCTCCCACATGTTCCACGATGATCTCATCGGATGAACCACGATGTCAAGGACTTAATCAATCCCGTATACAATTCCCTTTGTCTAGCGGTACGATACTTGCCCGAGATTCGATCGTCGGTATCCCGATACCTTGTTCAATCTCGTTACCGGCAAGTCTCTTTACTCGTTCCGTAACACATCATCCCGTGATCAACTCCTTGATCACATTGTGCACATTATGATGATGTCCTACCGAGTGGGCCCGGAGATACCTCTCCGTCACACGGAGTGACAAATCCCAATCTCGATTTGTGCCAACCCAACAGACACTTTCGGAGATACCTGTAGTGTACCTTTATAGCCACCGAGTTACGTTGTGACGTTTGGCACACCCAAAGCACTCCTACGGTATCCGGGAGTTGCACAATCTCATGGTCTAAGGAAATGATACTTGACATTAGAAAAGCTATAGCATACGAACTACATGATCTTGTGCTAGGCTTAGGATTGGGTCTTTGTCCATCACATCATTCTCCTAATGATGTGATCCCGTTATCAATGACATCCAATGTCCATGGTCAGGAAACCGTAACCATCTATTGATCAACGAGCTAGTCAACTAGAGGCTTACTAGGGACATGGTGTTGTCTATGTATCCACACATGTATCTGAGTTTCCTATCAATACAATTCTAGCATGGATAATAAACGATTATCATGAACAAGGAAATATAATAATAACTAATTTATTATTGCCTCTAGGGCATATTTCCAACAGTCTCCCACTTGCACTAGAGTCAATAATCCAGTTCACATCGATATGTGATTAACACTCAAGGTCACATCCCCATGTGACT
>NW_025266190.1:0-1512 GCF_018294505.1 Triticum aestivum
CCCCATAATATGATTGTACTCCTTCTTAGCCGCATTTTCCTTATTTTTTTCGATATTTGAATGAACTGCTCCGATTTCTTTTGCTTCACAAATTCTGGCCAATCATGTTTCAGTTTCTCATATTGTCCTTTGAAATCCGGAGTCTTGTTCTGCTTGACAAAGTCATGGGCTAGATTTTGCTTGAATTTCCGGAATGCGTCGGCCATCTTATGAAGAGCGAACTGTTTGACTAGCCTCCTCCTCTCCTTGTTTTCCTCAATCTTGTTACCCTCCTCATCGAATTTGTTGTATTCCGGAGGTAGAACGAAATGTTCCATAAGCTTCTTGAAGCAATCTTTTTTTGTTCTCTTATCGACAAAAGTGAAACCAGCAATTCGTGCCTTCTTTGGCTTATTCCACTCCTGGACGGTGATCGAGACGTTGTCTCTAACAATGGCTCCGCATTGGTTGACAAACTTGGTGGCGTTCTTGCGGGGCTCCAGTGGCCTGCCAGTTGCACTGTCGACAACCTCGATGGTGCATGTTTCTCCTTGTTTCATCGTCTTGGTTGGGCCACGCTTTGACGACGTACTCGATTGTTTCGACGATCCGGCCGAGGGCTAAAATAAGAAAGAGAGTCGCGCGCGTTAGTCCACACATATTTATTCAAATCAGTTAGTTTGTATCACCAGAGGCTCAATGTATATATATACCTCGGCGCCGGAGGTGGTTGCTACTTCCATTTGAAGATCGTCGTTTATCGACGTTTGTTCGGCATCATCTTGCTGACGGCGCCCTTCATCTTCACCGTCAAGGTTCAGATAAGAAGAGATATCATCTTCTTCTTGTCCGGTCGGCACATATAGAATATCGCCGTTTATGATGCCGAACATATGTGCTTCACCGTCCGGATCATAGTTTTCCATAATCGGGTCAGCTCTATCGTCCGCCATTATGTCAGTCCTGAAAACATGTAGTAAAAACAAATTAATTAAGTGAAGAAGGGGGGCGGTGGCGGTGGCGGTGGCAAAAGGGCGGTGGCAAAAGGAGGGGGCGAGGAAGGGGTGGGAGAGGGTGTCGCGGTAGAGCGCGAGACGGGGCGGCAGACGACGGCGTCACGGAGAGGGAGGCGAGGACAACACACATGTATAACCCTCGCCGCCCCCTCTCGATCCCTAAAAAAAACACCGCGCGCATCGCCGCCCCCCTCGCCGCCCCCTCTCCGTATATACGTTTTTTTTGTTAATTATCAAATTTTACGGTTATTTGTTAAGTTATACGTTTTTTGTTAATTAAGTTATTTTACGGTTATACGTTTTTTGTTTAGTTATTTTACCGTTTTTGTTAAACTAATTAACTAGTTAAAATTAAAAAGAACAAAAAAAATTTCTCTCTCCCTCTCCACCATCTCGCTAGCTCTCTGTACGTGGGCGAGAGGGGGCGGCGGGCGACGGCGGGCGGCGGCGTTGAGGGCGGGCGAGAGGCGGCGCGGTGGGCGAGGGAGTCCGGCCGGCGTGGGCGAGAGGGGGCGGC
>NW_025266191.1:0-1512 GCF_018294505.1 Triticum aestivum
ACAGAGGCTCTTTGCTGATTGGAGCAGCAAGCACCGGCTGGGTGGAGAGCAGAGCTTTTAGCTCGGCAAACGCTGCATCAGCTTCTGGAGTCCACTCGAACTTGTCAGCCTTCTTCATCAGTCGGTAAAGAGGCAGTGCCTTTTCACCGAGTCGTGAGATGAATCGACTTAATGCGGCCAAGCATCCAGTAAGCTTCTGGACATCGTGCACTCGCACAGGGCGTTTCATTCGGAGAATAGTGCCAATCTTCTCTGGGTTAGCGTCGATTCCCCGTTCGGAAACGAGAAAACCGAGTAACTTGCCACCAGGAACTCCAAATGTGCACTTTGATGGATTGAGCTTGATATCATACCTTCTGAGGTTGGCAAATGTTTCGGCGAGGTCAGCGAGCAGGTCGGAACCTTTTCGTGACTTGACAACAATATCATCCATATAAGCTTCCACATTCCCACTGATTTGGGTGAGTAGACACTTCTGAATCATTCGCATAAATGTGGCTCCGGCATTCTTGAGGCCGAATGGCATGGTGATATAGCAGAAGCACCCGAATGGAGTGATGAAAGCCTTTTTTACCTCATCGGGCCCGTACAGACGGATCTGGTGGTACCCGGAGTAAGCATCTAAAAAAGACAACCTCTCGCATCCCGCGGTCGAGTCAACAATTTGATCTATGCGAGGGAGAGGAAAGTGATCTTTCGGGCAGGCCCGGTTGATGTGCTTGAAATCAATGCACATTCGGAGCGACTTGTCCTTCTTAGGAACCATGACGACATTAGCGAGCCACTCGGAGTGGTATATCTCTCGGATAAATCCTGCCGCCAACAGTCGAGCCACTTCTTCACCGATGGCCTTTCTCTTCTGGACGGCGGACCGCCGAAGATGCTCTTTGACTGGTTTTGCAGACGAGTCGACTCTTAGGCGTTGCTCAGCCAGTCCCCTGGGAACACCTGGCATGTCAGCGGGCTTCCATGCAAAAATGTCCCAGTTCTCACGGAGGAACTGGATGAGCGCTTCTTCCTATTTTGGGTCGAGTGTTGTGGAGATGCGGGTCGGAGCTGCTTCGGGGTCGGTCGGGTGAATGTGAACAGGCTTCGTCTCACCGGACGACTGGAATGCAGACTCTGTGGCGGGCTTCTTGGATCGCAGCAAGTCACTCGGATCTGCATTTTGCTTGTATTCTTCGAACTCGACCGCTGTCACTTGGGAATCGGCAATCTTGGAGCCCTTCTGAAAGCACTCCTCTGCCTTTTTCCTATCACCGGTGACAGTGATCACACCTTTGGGACCGGGCATCTTCAATTTGAGGTACACGTAACATGGTCGAGCCATGAACCGTGCATAGGCTGGTCTCCCCAAAATGGCATGATATGCACTTTGAAAATCCACGACCTCAAACGTCAACTTTTCTTTGCGAAAATGCTTCGAATCACCAAACACTACGTCCAAAGCTATCTGGCCGAGTGACTCGGCCTTCTTCCCTGGTATAACTCCATGGAAGCTCATGTTACTAG
>NW_025266192.1:0-1512 GCF_018294505.1 Triticum aestivum
CACAAATTTTACCACGGCATGTTGATGCTGCTCCATGATAGCATGCCAAGTTTCATGAATTTCAGACGAGTTTTGGATTTACTAGAATTTTAAAATAAAGTATCTCTATGTTTTGGTGGCAATCAACGGTGCCCTGGTGTTTGAAATTCATTCCCATTTCTTGCATGGGACCTAAGCATGCACCCAAGGACACAAATTTGATTTATCAACCAATTTATATGCACTGGAGCATGTGCATCTAGTTCAAATTTGAATCATGCACATAAATGCATTGAAAACTCAGTTAATGCATAAAAATGTTCAAACGTACCCTGAAAAATCACAAAGATTGACACAACACTCATGTTGTTCTATGTCGACACGAGAAAAACTTCGAAAGTAATAAGAGGCAATGGATATCGTTTCGTCCCCAAAGGTGGGACGTTCCCTACCGAAACCATCATGCTTGTTGTGAGAAGGTCTGGTTTGTGAGAAGCATATACCCAAACCTGCCCCAAATGGGACAAATTTTTTACCACGGCATGGTGAAGCCGCTCCATGATAGCATGCCAAGTTTCATGAATTTCAGACGAGTTTTGGATTTACTAGAATTTAACAACCATGCGTCTCAATGTTTTGCCGGCACTCAAGAGTGCCTTGGTGTTTGAAATTCATTCCCATTTCTTGCATGGGACCTAAGCATGCACCCAAGGACACAATTTTGATTTTTCAACCAATTTATATGCACTGGAGCATGTGCATGTAGTTCAAATTTGAATTATGCACATAAATGCATTGAAAACTCAGTTAATGCATAAAAATGTCCAAACAAACCCCAAAAAATCACAAAAATTGACACAACACTCCTGTTGTTCTATGTTGAGACGAGCTTTTTTTTGAAGCAATAAGAGGCAATGGATATCGTTTCATCCCCAAATGTGGGACGTTTCCTACCGAAACCACCATGCTTGTTCTGAAAAGCTCTGGTTTGTGAGAAGCATATACCCAAACCTGCCCCAAATGGGGCACAAATTTTACCACGACATGTTGATGCTGGTCCATGATAGCATGCCAAGTTTCATGAATTTCAGACGAGTTTTGGATTTACTAGAATTTTAAAATAAAGTATCTCTATGTTTTGGTGGCAATCAACGGTGCCCTGGTGTTTGAAATTCATTCCCATTTCTTGCATGGGACCTAAGCATGCACCCAAGGACACAAATTTGATTTATCAACCAATTTATATGCACTGGAGCATGTGCATCTAGTTCAAATTTGAATCATGCACATAAATGCATTGAAAACTCAGTTAATGCATAAAAATGTTCAAACGTACCCTGAAAAATCACAAAGATTGACACAACACTCATGTTGTTCTATGTCGACACGAGAAAAACTTCGAAAGTAATAAGAGGCAATGGATATCGTTTCGTCCCCAAAGGTGGGACGTTCCCTACCGAAACCATCATGCTTGTTGTGAGAAGGTCTGGTTTGTGAGAAGCATATACCCAAACCTGCCCCAAATGGGACAAA
>NW_025266193.1:0-673 GCF_018294505.1 Triticum aestivum
TGTTGTCCACCAGCAATCTTAGTTTTGTTCGATTCTGGGCTCTTCCATGCACTATTACTCACCATTTTGGGGTCCCAGAGCTATTTCCACGATTGACAATCCCGAAGGTGCGTTTACGTGTCCGTCGTTAGCACTTGCAATTTTGGCCGATTCTTGCCTGTTTCGTGGACTATCACTCACCGTTTTGGGGTCCGAAAGTGATTTCCATGGTTGTTGAACCCTAAGGTGCGCGTACGTTTTGGTCATCAACAATCGCTGTTTGGGCTGATTCTGGCCCGATTCTTGGACTATTACTCACTGTTTTGCGGTCCCAAAGCGATTTCCATTGTTGTTGAACCACAAGGTGCGCTTACGTGTCGGTTGTCAACACTCACAGTTTTGGCCGATTCTGGCCCATTTCTTGGACTATTACTCACTGTTTTGGGGTCCGGGAGTGATTTCCACGATTGACGAACCCTGGGGCGCGTTTGTGTGTCGGTCATCAACACTCGTAGTTTAGGCCGATTCTGGCCCGTTTCATGGACTATTACTCAGTTTTGGGGCCCCGAAGTGATTTCCACAACTGACGAACCCAAGGGTGCGTTTATGTGTCGGTTATCAACACTCACAATTTGGGCCAATTCTGGTTCATTTCGTGCACTATTACTCACCGTTTTGGGGTCCTAGAGCGATT
>NW_025266193.1:683-1512 GCF_018294505.1 Triticum aestivum
TGGGGTGCGTTTGTGTGTCGGTCATCAACACTCGTAGTTTCGGCCGATTCTGGCCCGTTTCATGGACTGTTACTCAGTTTTGGGGCCCCGAAGTGATTTCCACAACTGACGAACCCAAGGGTGCGTTTATGTGTCGGTTATCAACACTCACAATTTGGGCCAATTCTGGTTCATTTCGTGCACTATTACTCACCGTTTTGGGGTCCTAGAGCGATTCCACGATTGACGATCCCTAGGGTGCATTTATGTGTCGGTCATCAACACTCACAGTTTTGGCCGACTCTGCCCCGTTTCATGGACTATTACTCATTGTTTTGGGGTCCCGGAGGGATTTCCACGATTGACGCACCCCGGGGTGCGTTTACGTGTCGTTCACCAGCAATCCTAGTTTTGTTCGATTCTGGGCTCTTTCATGGTCTATTACTCACCATTTTGGGGTCCCAAAGCTATTTCCACGATTAACGATCCCCGGGGTGCGTTTACGTGTCCGTCGTCAACCCTCGGAATTATGGCCGATTCTGGCCCGTTTCGTGGACTATTACTCACCGTTTTGGGGTCTGAAAGCGATTTCCAAGGTTGTTGAACCCTAAGGTGCGCTTACGTGTCTGTCATAAACAATCACAGTTTGGGCTGATTCTGGACCGATTCATGGACTATTGCTCACCATTTTGGGGTCCCAGAGCTATTTCCACGATTGACGATCCCCTGGGTGCGTTTACGTGTCCGTCGACAACACTCGCGATTTTGGCCGATTCTGGCCCGTTTCGTGGACTATTACTCACCGTTTTGGGGTCCGAAAGCGATTTCGATGGTTGTTGAACCCTAAGGT
>NW_025266194.1:0-1512 GCF_018294505.1 Triticum aestivum
TCTCCGAGGATGAGGTGAGCCTCGGCAACGAGGATTTTACCGTGCATGAGGAACCTCTCGAGCAGGGGCGCTTTAAGCGCCGGCTAATAGCCACTGCAAGGAGCCTGAAAAAGAAGCAGCAGCAGCTTCAAGTTGATCAAGATCTGCTCCACGATAGATGGACTAATGTCCTGGCAGCCAAGGAATACGGCCTCGAGCGCCCCACCAAAAGTTACCCGAAGCGCAAATTGCTACCTCAATTCGATGACGAGGCCCTTGAGCCCGTACCATCAGCGCATAATGCGGCTGATCGACCACCACGTGGCCGGGACAAAGCGGCAACTCAAGCCGAACACCAGCCCGTACTACCTCGCCGTAAAGGCAGAGATAAAACAGCTCAGGGATATACATATGACCTATGGCAAGACCTAGACAGTAGAGCAGGACAGACCAAATCGATCTATGGATCGCGGGGGCGTGCCCCAACACGCGGCGATGGCTATCTAGCCGGACGCGACAAGCATAATCACACCCGGGCCGAAAACGGTAGACGGACTCCATCCGAGCTAGGTCGCGACGTGGCCCGATATAGAGGCGCCGCACACCCCCTTTGCTTCACTAATGAAGTAATGGAGCACGAATTCCTAGAAGGGTCTAAACTCGTTAACATCGAATCATATGATGGGACAACAGACCCCGCGGTATGGATCGAAGATTTCCTTCTCCATATTCATATGGCCCGTGGTGATGATCTTCATGCCATCAAATACCTCCCATTAAAACTCAAGGGACCAGCTCGGCACTGGTTGAACAGCCTGCCTAAAAAATCTATCGGCAGCTGGGAGGACCTGGAAGACGCCTTCCACGATAACTTCCAAGGTACATACGTCCGACCTCCGGATGCTGATGACCTAAGTCACATAGTCCAACAGCCCGGAGAGTCAGCCAGGAAGCTCTGGACTAGGTTCTTAATTAAAAAGAACCAAATTGTCGATTGTCCAGACGCCGAAGCCCTCGCGGCCTTTAAACATAGCCTCCGAGATGACTGGCTCGCCCGCCACCTCGGTCAAGAAAAACCAAAATCCATGGCAGCCCTTACCGCTCTGATGACCCGCTTTTGCGCGGGAGAAGACAGCTGGCTCACTCGTAGAAGCAACAGCACCAGTGATCCGGGCACTTCCGAAGTTCGAGACGGCAACGGCAAGCCATGACGCAATAAACAAAAGCGTCGCAATAACAATGAAGGAACGCAAGACACGGCGGTCAACGTTGGATTTAGCGGTTCCAAACCCGGTCAACGGAAAAAACCATTCAAGGCAAACAAAGACGGACCATCCAATTTAGATAAGATACTGGATCGGCCCTGCCAGATTCATGGCACCCTGATAAACCGGCCAATCATACCAACAGAAGCTGTTGGGTCTTCAAACAAGCCGGCAAGCTTAATGCCGAACACAAGGGGAAGGGGCCGCCCAGCGACAGCGACGATGAAGAGACTCGCCAACCGAACACCGGGGGTCAGAAGCAATTTCC
>NW_025266195.1:0-1512 GCF_018294505.1 Triticum aestivum
TCCTCTTCTTCCCGCCGGCGGCCCGAGCTCCTCGAGACCCGATCGGATCTGGTATGGGCGCCCTCCCGTTGACTTTTCTCGCCTCAAAAATTCTCCTAAGTCCTCAATAATTCTTAGTATCTTGCTCTGTTCGAGATGCGATAACTTCGTGTATGTAGCTCCGATTCGCGCGTATAATATGTCAAATTGTTTGTCTCGTAAAGCTCTACATTTTGTTCAATTGCACCATTTTCATTAGAGGTCATCTTGATGCCCAAATCTGCGTTGGAAGAGGGCTAGTTGCTGTTAATCTCTGGTTCTTATCAGAACTTGGAGATTTGTCATTTTTGTATCATTTATTCTGTGCATCTTATGAGCATGAGCTCTACATGTGTTTTGAAGTATGCCATGCCATCTTTCCAGTGGTGTAGTCCATGTATTTTTGTGATATATGTGGTGACTAGCACAAGCATGCAAAGTAGGCCCCGTAATATTTCTGAATTCAGGGACAAGTGATTTCTCGAAGTCCTTGTCTGCTGTAATTTTGTTGCCATGTAAACTTGATGCTACAGAGAGATCCATGCATATTTTGGAGATGTTCAGTAAGGATGTTTTGTAGATATAGTTGTAATTGATCCATTCCTGCAATTATTTGCAATTTTATAGTACCATAGCATGACTCATTCTTGCTCTACTTTTGCTATAAAATATTTCTGGCAGATTCTTAACATGACATGCATTTTTGCCAAGCTTATTGTAGTTGATCCATACATGCTATGTAATTGTTTTTGCCATTGATAGCTTCATAAACATGCCATCTTGCTGTAGGTATGCTTGGGTTGTCATGCATTGCTCTGTAGTGAGTGCATCAAGCTCACAAAGAGGCCTACATATTAATATTTCTGCCATGCTCTGCTTTCTGCTAAGTCTGAAACCTGATAACGAAACTTGCTATGTTTACATGCTTGCCATCATATCTTCTGGTCCTTTTTGGCTTATGGTCAGTAAGGGACTTTTGTCATGTGCATATAGTAGAACACTACCATGCCTTGTTTTGCTATGTTAAGTTCCTGTAGCATATTGATTTCGTGCTCCGAACATTGCTACCTGATGCTGATTTCTGCCATGTCCAGTTTTTCACTAAGTCTGTGAACCTGTAATCTTTTGCACTTTTGCCATGCTTGTTTGAGCTTGATATGTTGTGAACTAGCCGTAGCTCAGTGTTCATCTTTTGTCAAGCATCTCCTGTAGATTACTGCCATGTGCTTTGTTGCTATGTTGGGGTGCTGTAGCATTGTTACTTGTTGTATTTTAAGTGCTATCTTGCTGTTTATCGCAGATTAGTGTCATTCTTGTTTTGCTTGCCATTTGCAAACCGTGCATCCGATTCCGGTGATCTTTATATCGATTTCGACCGAAATCATCTCATCTTTCCAGTGGCATGCTTGGTTTGCCAAGTTACTGCCATGTTCATCATTTTCCTTCCGGAGCACGCATACGCATCGCATATCATATCTTGCATATCATACATGT
>NW_025266196.1:0-1512 GCF_018294505.1 Triticum aestivum
GTTTCTCCCTCGCTCTCTCTCGCTCTCGGCCGAAGCACACCGTCGCCGCCGTTCGCCGTAGCCACTGTCTCCGGCCACCCCTCGCTCCCCCGAGTAGCTCAGAAGCTCCGCCACAACTCCCTCTTCCTCCCCACTGCTCCACGAGTCCCCGGAAGCCCTGCATCGCCGCCACGTCGCCGTTCCCCTCTTCGGGCTCCGACCACCGTCGCCGACGAATTCGCCGTCTCCAGCGCGTCCCCGAGCCCGCTTCGACGCCCACTGCAACCGCGGTGAGCTACGCCACCGTTTCCCCCTCTTCTCCCCCTCGTTCCCTCACCGTAGCTTCATCTCCACCATGGCCGAACCTCCGCCGTCGCCGAGCTCGCCGTCGACGCAGCTCCGGTGACCATTTGGTCACCCCGGCGAGTCCAACGCGTTCACAGAACCCAGTAGAGCATCCCTAGCGCCTTACTTTGCTCGACTTCGAGCCCCAGCACCACTCCCGTGCACGACCGAACCCCGGCGGCCGCAGCCGAGCTCACCGCCGTCAACTCCGGCCACCCCGACCCCAACGGACTCCGCCAAGAGCCGCGGGTCGTCCTCAGCTTCACTCCGGTGGCCTCCGCGGTTCATTTGGTGGCCGAAACGACCGAAACCACTATCGCCGCCGCACTGTTGGTCGCCGCCGGCCAGAACTCCGGCGAGCTGACGTGGCCTAGTTGATTAACCACTAATCCACCACCTACAGACGCTGACAAGTGGGCCCAGGGCTTTGTCAAAGCTAACCAGCCCGGGGTCAACGCGGGAATAGCCCCTGTGACACTGACGTGTGGACCCCACACGTCAGGTTTGACCCGAGCCAGCCCTGTTGACCTGCTGATGTCACTGTGACGTCAGGCTGACGCAGTAAATGATATTTCTGGATTTAAATTAAATCAGGAAATTCCAGAATATTATTTAAACTTCAAAAATTCATAACTTTTATTCTGTAACTCCAAATTGGACAAATTATATATGAAAAATGATCAGAAAAATCCAATCTATCCATCTGTACTATTTTCATGCATGATCAGACAAGTTAAATTGATGTTTTAATCAGAATAAGAAAAGGCACTTTAAAAGGCCATATTTGAATTTGAAATTTGAATCTTTAATTCAAATTTGCTCAAACCCTACTGGCTTTAGTTGCATTAGCCCAACACACTCATATTGCCATGTTTCATGCATGCATCATATTGTTGCACATTGTTTGGTGATGCCTGTGTATCGTTATCCTTTGCGACAGGATCTGTCCCCGAGGAGTATCGTGATTACCCTAACGAAGAGTCGTATCCGTGCAACGAATCATCAGGCAAGCAACCAACCATTTGATCATATCGATACAATCCCATGTTCTCGCTCCTGCTCTCTTTTACTGCATTAAGACAACGCGATTCAAACTGCTGTGTGCTACGGTAGTTGAACCCATTTCCTCTGCATGACCTGTCATTGCCACAGTAACTAGATGAAACCCACTAGCATGTGTAGGAGTTG
>NW_025266197.1:0-1512 GCF_018294505.1 Triticum aestivum
TCTATAAGTCGTCCCTGATGGATCCTTTGTGTATCCAAAGTCCGACCTTGCTTGAAGACCATGTCAATGCTATCTCGAAGCATGTCTGTGATACTCCGATCTTCAATAAAAACATTTTAAGCCCAATGCTAAACGTTTCTTCCTTAATTATCCCAACACCGTTGTATGGGGTAATGCCATGAAAATTCTCTCCCATTACATAAATGGTTTTCTACGTTATATCCTGTCATGGATATCATGCTATGCTTGTCCTTGGGAAGGATATACCCCTGAATTATGTGTTTAAACACATTTTTCTTTCCATTGTTCTGATTAAAACTGATATTCACATTTTCCTTTCCATTGTTTTGTTTAACCTTCTTGAGGTTTATATGATCTAAGCAGTAATGATTCGCTGCTTATGTAAACACCCTGTTGTACAACCTTGTCAGTAAGACCGTGTTACTATTGTTGATGACATTCGGTAACCACCGATGGACGAGAACTTTGCCTATTGGTCTGCCTCGTTCAATGAGCAGGAAATGGTTCTCTTCGTCCCTCGCCCTTGGTACCGACGTTGTTGCCGAGATAATCGACAGGCTACCCTCTGACATGTCTTGCTATCATGACCGTGCAAGATGTCACCGTTCCTCCTACTTTTAATCCACATGGTGGGCCCATAACCCCCAGTTCCACAGGATCGAAACCTGACTCTCCTGTACACCCCCTGTTCCCAAGGTTGTTCCTCGCGCATGGCCTCGTATATAATTCACGAGCCACCTTCCGAGAGATCATCAATTCTGGTATCAGACACAAAACTTATTCCCATTGCTCTGGACCCCTTTTACACTATGTTTCAGGCATCGAACGATTGCCTACCCGCTTTAAACTTCTCATGGTACCTTCTTACTTTGCTCTCGATATTTTCTTAAGTTCCAGTTCAAGAGTTACTTTCCGCCACCTTCCCCGATGTTAGCTACCAGATGGTCAACCTTGCAGAGGTCCGTTCTCCCGGAATACCCCCTTTATACATTCGTAAGTACGATTGAGTTCCAGAAGAAAGGATGCCGACTTCAGCATGATGACCTGGAGCAGAGAAATGAAGACATCAATGTATTGGACCGGCCTCTTCGAGAAGAGCAAGCCAGGATGAGAAGACCCGCTAGATTCGTTACCAAACCTTCCCCCCTTTCACTATCTCTTAAATCTCAGGACGAGATTTCTTGTAGTGGAGGAGAATTGTGACGCCCGGATAATTAAGCTACAGTAATTTCCTGCTAATGATGCCATGCCACTTAGATTACTGTTGCTAATCTCGTGCTAGTTCGAAACCGATTCAAATTCAAATTCAAAATCAAGCAAACAATAAAAAAATTCAAATATTAAAACTAAAATGTTCGGAGTGAACCAATTATTCCATATGTTATTATGGTGGAGAAACCACACCTTTATAAAATAATTAAATACTATAGGATGAATAAAACAGCAGTAAAAACAATTATTTAAATACCTTTTGTAATTAATAAAATGTCA
>NW_025266198.1:0-1512 GCF_018294505.1 Triticum aestivum
TAAGGAGTGGCCAGTGTTGCTCACCTTCCAGATCACAAGAAGGTTCTCTTTCTCTTTACTGGATCATCATAGACATCATGTCGGCACCGGCGCTTGCCTTTTTCGCTTATAGATCATCTGCAGCACAGCATAATGAACCCACTTAATCAAATCCGCGACAGAACACATCAAATACGAATAGACCAAAAACATGATAGAACTGATGAAGATAGGGGAAAATGACATTAACGCTTATAGACGCCGAGAGTTAGGAAGTGTTGTAAGTCTTAAGTTCAACTATTTATGTTTAAGCTTGAATGAAAATGTTCCTTCTTTCCATTAGACAAACACATGTACTGGCTTCAACGCCCTACCTAACAGTGAAATCTAAGATCAGACAAGAGGGCTTATTGGTCATGATTTCTGTTTTCTTGAATCATGTCAATAATCGTAGTGAGCTTCTAGGACACATGCATGGTCCAGGTGCAAATATATCTATGTACATGTAGCAAAGAAATCAAGTAATTCATGAGGTAGGATTCACAACTTAAAAAAATAAATACAAATGCATGTCCTTGTCCACCCACGGCTCATGATTACAACCACCAAATGTGAAACCACAGGCATGACCGATGAAAGACAGGTGTGGATAAGCAAACTGGAAAAATACTGCTTTTATATTCAGGACGAGACATACCTATATCGTTCCTGCTGTCGCACGCGTACCCTAATCCTTCTCGCAAATTCCACCAAATTTTCAAAAATTACACTTCCTTGCAAATAAACATGCCTGCCATCGGAAAAAATAGCCATGCCAACAAAGTTCCCATCACCGTCAAAGAGTGGCTCGCCATCACCAGCCTAGCACATAAAAGAGCGAAAATCAACAAGGTTTGCATCAAACAAAGTAAAAGTGGCATCTAATGGGGCACAGATTAGGTCATTCTTATTCCTCGAAATAAATTATTCATTTATTTCCTCTACCATGTAAGGAAGATACAAACCGACAACATACCTTGCAAAGCACAGTCTCGGAAGGCGTTGAAACTTTACTCAGGATCTCTTTTACAGCCGTCGCTCCACCAGAGCCATTAAAGTGTATGGCTACCACGACAATGAGGGGCGGAATTTCCACCCCATGGCGGAGATGTACTTCACAAACATCAAGGAACCCTGTCACTTTGACAACAGCAGCCCTAACAGTCCCGTGATCTAACTCACATTCCTCCAAGCACCCAGGGGCAACATTACTAAATGCATCGCGCACTTGAATCTGAAATGACAACAAAGCAAGAAGAGAATATAGAATTGCCACAATTATAATAACTTAAAATGAACAACAGAACAAGCAAATTAAATGGGGGAAATAGTTAATTACCAACCTTCATGGCAGAGCTGGATTTTGTTTTGTCCCTCATAGCTGCAGCCAAATTTGTTGAGGTCAACACTTTTGTGCAAGACGGATTGTGTTCTATAGGAATGCCGGAGCATAAAAACAGAATGGCGTCTCCTACAAAAGATCAAAAGTTAACT
>NW_025266199.1:0-1512 GCF_018294505.1 Triticum aestivum
CTGTTTTATCGTCTTTTGGGAGAGAGACATCACTAGTGAACATCATGGGACCCCGGTCCATATTACCATCATTGATCACATCTACTATTTACTTTACGCTTTTATTTACTATTTGCATTAATACCTATCACTACTATCACTTGCGTTTGATCCTTTGTAAACTACAAGGCCGGAGGGATTGACAACCTCTCTGTACTCGTTGGGGACAAAGTTATTTGTATCTGTGTGCAGGTCCACGTTGATTGCTAATACCGGCGCCGTTAGCAGTTGACACCTTCTTGTTGAAACTGGGAGTCTCAGGGGAAATCGATCCTTGGTATCTTTGCCAAGGGAAAACTGCCGCTACACTGCATCTCTACCTTCCACTTGGGGTAACCAACGAGGGGGCGAGAAGCCATCAAGCAAGGTTTTCTGGCGCCGTTGCCGGGGACTCCACTCTTCAGGATAGGGGAGTTGCACGCTATCTTTTATCTTTGTCTTTTTAGTCTTGTTAGTTTACCTTTCAGTTTTTGCTTTAGTATCTTTTATCAAAAAAATCGCAAAAATAGTTATTTCTTTTTAGTTGTCATTATGTCGGGTCCTTTTGTCTTTGGCGAGACAGAAGTTCTCACCTTTAAACAAAGAGGTGGGGAAAGTCTAAAAGATGCTTGGTATAGAATTAATGATTCTCAAAAAAGAGCCACCAGGAAGCAATCTACTACTATCCTGATTAGAAATTTTTATGTTGGAATTACTTCTTGGAATAGGTTTATTCTAGATATTGCTATCAATGGGAATTTCCTAGAGGCCCCGGTTTGGGAGTCCCTTAGTATTATTGAAAATCTTGTTGGGAATCCTCCCGTTGTTAGCATTCAAGAGGACATCACCCTAGCTCACATTATGAAAAAACTTGAAAAGATAGAGCTAGAGATGCCAAGCATTAATAAGATAAACGAGTTGGATCGTAAGATCCAAGGGAATTTGAATAGGCTTGATAGCTCCATGCATAAAATTTTCAAAACTATGGAGACCATCAAATCCCATGACTCGTACTCTTCTAGGATAGATAAAATTGAGGAAATCTTTGACACTCTAGGAACCACTTTCTCCTCAATCAAAACCAAAAAGGTAGAAACTCCGGCAAAGAAGGAGCCCAAGTTCGTTTACGTTCCAAAGGCTCCCCGCTCTAAAAGAAATCCATCTATTGCTAAAGGGGTTGAAACTGTAAAGACTTTGGAAGAAACACCTCTCTTTGATAAATTTATGAAAGAATCTTCCATTGACTTTTTTCCTTTTGGTCTTCTTCCTAGAAGCATCTCTATGAGGCCTTTGTTTGAAAGTCCTCTTAAGATTGGTTGTACTATTGAAGAGCTTTTTGATGATCTTGATGATGGTTCAATTGATACAACTTGATCTCTTTGCATTATGCCTAGCTCAAAGGCATTAAAGAAAGCGCTTTTGGGAGGCAACCCACATGAATAAATTTATTTTGCTTTTGTTGTGTCTTGATGTTGTTACTACAGTAGCATCATC
>NW_025266200.1:0-1512 GCF_018294505.1 Triticum aestivum
GCACATTAGCGCACCTTGGGGTTCAACAACCACAGACCTCGCTTTGGGACCCAAAACGGTGAGTAATAATCCACGAAACGGGCCAGAATTGACAAAAACCATGAGTGTTGATGACTGACACATAAACGCACGCCGGGGTTCGTTAATCGTGGAAATCACTCCGGGACCCAAAAACAGTGAGTAATAGTCCACGAAATGGGTCAGAATTGACAAAACTGGGAGTGTTGATGACCGACACGTAAACGCACCTTGGGGTTCGTCAATCGAAATCAATCCGGGACCTTGAAACGGTGAGTAATAGTCCGTGAAAGAGCCCGGAATAAGACAAGCCTAGGATTATTGATGAAAGACACGTATAGGCACCCCGGGGTTCGTAAGTCATGGAAATCGCTCTGGGACCCCAAATCGGTGAGTAATAGTCCATTAAACGGGCCAGAATCGGCCACAACTGCGATTGTTGATGGCCGACACGTAAGCGTGCCTTGGGTTCAACAACCATGCAAATCGCTTCAGGACCCCAAAGTAGTGAATAATAGTCCATGAAACGGGTCAGAATTGGCCAAAATTGTGAGTGTTGACGACAGACACGTAAACACACACCTAGGACCGTAAATCATGGAAATCGCTCTAGGACCCAAAAGGTGAGTAGTAGTGCACAAAACGGACCAGAATCGGCCAAAATTGTGAGTGTTGATGACCGATACGTAAATGCACCTCGGGATTCGTCAATCGTGGAAATCACTTCAGGACCCCAAAACTGAGTAATAGTCCAAGAAACGGGCAAGAACCGGCCCAAACTGCGAGTCTTGATGACCAACACATAAGCACATCTTGGGGTTCGACAACCATGGAAATCGCTTTGGGAACCCGAAATGGTGAGTAATAGTCCATGAAAGAGCCCAGAATCGGACAAACCTAGGACTATTGATGAACGATACACAAATGCACCCCGGGGTTCGTCAATCATGGAAATCGCTCAGGGACCCAAAATCAGTGAGAACTAGTCCATGAAGCAGGACAGAATCTATCAAAACTGCGATTGTTGATGACCGGCACGTTAGCGCACCTTGGGGTTCAACGACGACGGAAATCGCTTTGGGACCCAAAACGCTGAGTAATTATCCAGGAAATGGGTCAGAATTGACAAAAACCGTGATTGTTGATGACTGCCACGTAAACGCACGCCGGGGTTCGTCAATCGTGGAAATCACTCCGGGACCTTGAAATGGTGAGTAATAGTCCATTAAGGAGCCCGGAATCGGACAAACCTAGGATTATTGATGAACGACACGTATACGCACTCCGGGGTTCGGAATTCATGGAAATCGCTCTGGGACCCCAAATCGGTGAGTAATAGTCCATGAAACGGGCCAGAATCGGCCAAAACTGCGATTGTTGATGACGGACACGTAAGCGTGCCTTGGGTTCAACAACCATGCAAATCGCTTTGGGACCCCAAAACGGCGAGTAATAGTCCACGAAATGGGTCAGAATCGACAAAAATTGCGAGTG
>NW_025266201.1:0-1512 GCF_018294505.1 Triticum aestivum
CGATTCTGGCCCGTTTCGTGGAGTATTACTCACTGTTCTGGGGTCCTGGAGTGATTTCCACGGTTAAAGAACCGCGGGGTGCGTTTACGTGTCGGTCATCAACACTCGCATTTTGGGCCGATTGTGACCCGTTTCGTGGACTATTACTCAACGTTTTGGGGCGCCAAAGCGATTTCCATGGTTGTTGAACCCCAAGGTGCGCTTACATGTAGGTCATGAACAATCACAGTTTGGGCCGATTTTGGCCCGTTTCTTGGACTATTACTTAGTTTCGGGGGTCCCGGAGTGATTTCCACGATTTACGAACCCCGTGGTGCGTTTACGTGTCGGTCATCAACACTCACAATTTTGGCCGATTCTGGTCCGTTTCGTGCACTATTACTCACCGCTTTGGGGTCCCAGAGCGATTTCCATGGTTGTTGAACTCCAAGGTGCAGTTACTGTCTGTCATCAACATTCATAGTTTTTGCCGATTCTGGCCTGTTTCTTCGACTATTACTCTGTTTTGGCGTCCCGGTGTGCTTTCCATGATTGACGAGCACCGGGGTGCGTTTATGTGTCGGTTAGCAACACTCGCATTTTGGGCCGATTCTGGCCCGTTTCATGAACTATTACTCACCGTTTTGGGGCCCCAAAGCGATGTCCATGGTTCTTGAACCCCATGGTGCGCTTATGTGTTGATCATCAACAATCGCAGTTTGGGCCGATTTTGGCCCGTTTCTTGCACTATTACTTAGTTTTGGGGGTCCCGTAGTGATTTCCACGATTGACGAACTCCATGGTGCGTTTACATGTCGGTCATCAACACACAATTTTGGTCGACTCTGGTCCGCTTCGTGCACTATTACTCACCGTTTTGGCGTCCCAGAGCGATTTCCATGATTGACAATTCCCGGGGTGCGTTTGCGTGTGTGTCCTCAAGACTCACAGTTTTGGCCAATTCTGACGCGATTCGTGGACTATTACTCAACATTTAGGGGTCCCGACGTGATTTCGATAGTTGTTGAACCCCAAAATGCGTTTAGGTGTCGGTCATGAACACTCACAGTTTTGGACGATTCTGGCCCATTTCGTGGACTATTACTCACTGTTTTGGGGTCCCGGTGTGACTTGCACAATTAACAAACCCCGGGGTGCGTTTACGTGTCGATCATCAACACTCGCAGTTTCGGCCAATTCGGGCTCGTTTTGTGGCACTCTCAGTTTTGGCCGATTCTGGCCCGTTTCGTGGAGTATTACTCACTGTTCTGGGGTCCTGGAGTGATTTCCATGGTTAAATAACCGCCGTGTGCGTTTACGTGTCGGTCATCAACACTCGCATTTTGGGCCGATTGTGACCCGTTTCGTGGACTATTACTCACCGTTTTGGGGCGCCAAAGCGATTTCCATGGTTGTTGAACCCCAAGGTGCGCTTACATGTAGGTCATGAACAATCGCAGTTTGGGCCGATTTTGGCCCGTTTCTTGGACTATTACTTAGTTTCGGGGGTCCCGGAGTGATTTCCACGATTTA
>NW_025266202.1:0-1512 GCF_018294505.1 Triticum aestivum
TTACCTCCCCTAAGGAGGATAGTCGGGAAAGGGAGGCTAAGGCCTCCTCCCCGCGCGGGAAGAAGAGGGCTGCCTCCGAAGGCTTGGAGGCAGAGATGCCCCAACCAGGGAAAAAGACATCCCTAGGGGACCTTGTCCCAACGGGCACCCTCACCGCATCATGCCCTCCAACGGGCCAGCCCTCAACCAAGCTGTAAGTCCATTCACAATCAGAGGGTACTATGTTTATCCTAGATCAATAACCAGGATTCAACTTTTTTGCAGTCCGGCCAGCGGCTCTTCTCAACAGGGTTCGTCTTCAGGGGACCTTCCTCCGGAGATGATGGAGAGCGAGACCCCACCCGCTTCTCTGACTCATGAAGCGGGCGACACCGAGGTGTCGTCATGAAGGAGTCCGGATCTGCTGAAGCCGGAAGCCAATACATCAGCCGCCCTGAGTCCGGGGCATTTGGCTCACACGGGGGGCGATGGGAAGGGTCCGCCGCAGTTCAATGTCCAGCTGGACGCACTTACGGGCTTACTGGAGTGAGCTGCGCTCTCGGGGGAGCACTGCTCGTTAATAAGCGCGGTGCTCAAGAAGATTTCATCCGCTACAAGCGGCTTGAATGAAGCATTCACAAGCCTGCTCAGAGGCTTTGAGGTACGTAATGAAGAATACACTATTTCTTTTGCTGTGAAGCACTCGCTAGGTGTGCTCCATATAGATAGTAGCCCCTAAGACTCTGGTTGCCCACCCTAGGTGGCAAACGGGGGATCATAAACCAATGATTGTGCTGTAAATATGTGCAGGTACCTATGGGTCCGGACGCCGGCCAGTCCGTTGAAGTTGCTGAACTAATGAGGCAAATTGGATCGATTAATGCCGATATCACGCTGGTGAATGAGCGGCTGGACAAATCACAAGGTATGTGTCATGCCTTCCCTTATATAGGAAAATATGAAGGTGGCATGATATTAATGTAATATGTTTGGACTACAGATGGTGCTGCTGCCGTGGAGGCCCTGAGGGCGGAACTTGCTCAAGCCAAGGAACAAGCTCGGGTGAGTAATGCGGCTGCCCTAAAGGCGGCCGAGGAATTGAGGGCCGAGCAGGCTGCTCATCGCCGAAGCGAGGAAAAGATAGCCGAAATGGCTATTGAGTTAAAAGATGCCGATGATCGGTATGAGCTCCTTAAAAAGGAACATGAGGATAATTCGGCCGAACTGAACAAGGCACTGAATGCCACCAAGGAAATCCGGACCGAGCTCAGGGGTGCGCGGGAGGAGCTTCGACAGGCCGGTGAAATCGCGACTGGGGGCTCCTATTTGCTGCGGACGAAATTTTTCGATCTGAAGTACGCTCCCCTGGATGGACGCTGGAGTCCTGCGGACACATATGTGGATTTGGCGAAGAGTACGGCTAACACTGCCGACTTCTTCAAAGGTCAAGGTGACAAGGAAGTGGAGAAGCTTTTATGGTCGCAGTTCCATGCTCCCACTCGCCCACTGCCGTGAAGTGACAAGATGGCTGCT
>NW_025266203.1:0-1512 GCF_018294505.1 Triticum aestivum
CGCGAGAATCTCAAGACTGCTCAGTCACGTCAGAAGAGTCAGTATGACCGTCATCATAAAGACATGGTCTATCAACCTGGCGAAAAGGCTTATCTTCGAGTCACACCTATGAAGGGTGCTCACCGCTTCGGGATCAAGGGAAAACTAGCTCCTCGCTATATTGGCCCATTCACTATTCTCGAAAGGCGTGGAAAAGTGGCATACCAACTGGAACTACCGCCGAACCTTTCTCAGGTTCACGATGTGTTCCATGTGTCACAGCTCCGCCGTTGCTTCAAGGATCCAATCCGAGCTGTGGATCACGAAGTGCTCGAATTGCAGCAAGACCTCTCCTATAAGGAGCATCCGGTCCGCATTCTCGACCAAGCTGAACGCCGCACACGTCAGAAGGCGATCAAGTTTCTCAAAGTCCAGTGGTCGCACCATTCTGAAGATGAGGCCACTTGGGAACGAGAGGATCGTCTGCACGAAGAATACCCCGCACTGTTTCCTTCTACCTCCTAAATCTCGGGACGAGATTTCTTGTAGTGGAGGAGATTTGTAACACCCTGAGAATCATGCTACAGTAACCCCCTGTGATTAAGCTAATCATGTTGCTAAACAGGGCTTGATCACATTTGAATCACCTTCCTTTCAAACTCCTAGCTCAAACTTCAAATATAATTAAAGTGAAAAATAAAAGTTTTCAAAAATTCAAACAAAAATGTTCAGTGGGTGCTAAATAATACACTGGTAATTATGGTGGAGGAAACATTTTTATAAAATACCTAATTAATTTTAAAAGAAATAAAACAGAAAAGAAAATAAACAAATAAAAGGAAAACAGAAAACAGATCACAGAAAGAAAAAAAAGAAAAAGGAAAAGCCCTTTCCCCCCCCCACTGGACCCGTGGCCCGTCTGGACCGAACCTCGGCCCAAACTGGGCCGCCACCCGCGCCCCGACCCCGGCCCAACCCAACTCACCCCCGCGTCCCCTTCCTGTTCCCCCGACCGGGTCAGAACAGGGGCGCGCTGCCGCCCGACCACCTCGCCGGCACCGACGCCGGAGGGGATAAGGGCGCCAGCCCCCGCGCCTCCTCGGGTCTCTCTCCCACTCACCCCGCTCACTCTCGGCCCCTGCGCCTCCCTCATCCCCTCTCCTTCGCGCCGCTCCGTGCTCCCCCCATCATCCCGAGCGCCTCCGTCGCCGTCCGCCGTCGCAACCGCGGCAACCAACCTCGCCTCGCCTCGCCAACCTGTCCAGCAGCTCCGCCGTCGTCGGCTTCCTCGTCCCCGTCCACGAACGCAAGCCGGGGAGCACCGCAGGCAGCGGATCGAGCCGCCCCCTTCCGCCTCGGGCGTCGGTGACCGCCGTCGTCTCCGGCCACCTCTGCGCTCCTAAGCTGTCGCAGGCTTTACGTAGCCGCTCGGTGAGCTCCTCCCTCCCTCCATTCTCCTCCTCGCACTGCGTGAGCCTCCCTAGCTAGCTCGTCGCCGTTGCTTTGAGCTCGCCGCCGCATATCACCTCGCCG
>NW_025266204.1:0-1512 GCF_018294505.1 Triticum aestivum
TACTTTGAAAGTGATTGTCCGTTTTGTACACGAAGTGCATCCAGTTTTTGCCGTAACCCTCTCAACTTTCTTGCACATGCTATGTGGATGAAATGATGATACCATGCCAACTTTCAACCTTTTCAGGGTTCATTTGAAATGCTTTTAAATTTTATGGTCTTATAGCTCAAAGTAATTAGTAAATGCATGAAAAATAACAAATGAAGTCAGAAAGGATTGAAAAATGATGATGTGATTTTGAATGGTGCATTTTGAACACACAAGAAGTCAGGAGTTCAAATAAGTTTTAAAAAATGAAATCCCTTTGTAACAGACGAGTTTCCGTATGAAATCCTGATACTTTGAAAGAGATTGTCCGTTTTGTACACGAAGTGCATCCAGTTTTTGCCGTAACCCTCTCAACTATCTTGCACATGCTATGTGGATGAAATGATGATACCATGCCAACTTTCAACCTTTTCAGAGTTCATTTGAAATGCTTTTCAATTTTCTGGTCTTATAGCTCAAAATAATTAGTAAATGCATGAAAAATAACAAATGAAGTCAGAAAGGATTGAAAAATGATGATGTGGCTTTGAATGTTGAATTTTGAACACAAAATGTCAGGAGTTCAAATAAGTTTTAAAAAATGAAATCTCTTTGTAACAGACGAGTTTCCTTATGAAATCCTGATACTTTGAAAGAGATTGTGCGTTTTGTACACGAAGTGCATCCAGTTTTTGCCGTAACCCTCTCAACTTTATTGCACATGCTATGTGGATGAAATGATGATACCATGCCAACTTTCAACCTTTTCAGATTTCATTTGAAATGCTTTTCAATTTTAGGGTCTTATAGCTCAAAATAATTAGTAATGCATGAAAAATAACAAATGAAGTCAGAAAGGATTGAAAAATGATGATGTGGCTTTGAATGGTGCATTTTGAACACACAAAAAGTAAGGAGTTCAAATAAGTTTTAAAAAATGTAATCCCTTTGTAACAGACGAGTTTCCGTATGAAATCCTGATACTTTGAAAGAGATTGTCCGTTTTGTACACGAAGTGCATCCAGTTTTTGCCGTAACCCTCTCGACTTTCTTGCACATGCTATGTGGATGAAATGATGATACCATGCCAACTTTCACTCTTTTAAGAGTTCATTTCAAATGCTTTCCAATTTTATGGTATTATTGCTCAAAATAATTAGTAAATGCATGAAAAATAACAAATGAAGTCAGAAAGGATTGAAAAATGATGATGTGGCTTTGAATGGTTCATTTTGAACACACAAGAAGTCAGGAGTTCAAATAAGTTTTAAAAAATGTAATGCCTTTGTAACATACGAGTTTCCGTATGAAATCCTGATACTTTGAAAGGGATTGTCCGTTTTGTACACGAAGTGCATCCAGTTTTTGGCGTAACCCTCTCAACTATCTTGCACATGCTATGTGGATGAAATGATGATACCATGCCAACTTTCAACCTTTTCAGAGTTCATTTGAAATGCTTTTCAATTTTATGATCTTATAGCT
>NW_025266205.1:0-1512 GCF_018294505.1 Triticum aestivum
ACATAAAAAATATATTTGCTTCCCATAATTTCAATGAACATAAAAAGGTTAAGGTTGCGGTTGGTTCTTTCACTGGTTATGCTTTGGTTTGGTGGAGTGAATATTGTCGGTTACACCCTGATTATATACCT
The DNA here is from genome assembly GCF_018294505.1 of Triticum aestivum. NCBI lineage: Eukaryota > Viridiplantae > Streptophyta > Magnoliopsida > Poales > Poaceae > Triticum > Triticum aestivum. The sequence goes on from NW_025266205.1 coordinate 132, forward strand.
ACTACTTGGGATGATTTGAAACTTGCCATGCGACATACTTTCGTCCCTGCTTATTATACTCGTGACATGATTAAGAAGTTGCAACACTTAAAACAAGGTAGTGAAACTGTAACAAAATATTATGATGATTTACAAACTACCTTGTTGCATTCCTCTTTAGAAGAAAGTGAAGATGATTTTATGGATAGATTTTGGGGAGGATTAAACCGTGATATTCAAGAGATACTAATTCATGAAGAGTGTTATCCTATGGACCATATGTTTCATCTTGCTTGCAAAGCTGAACAGGAAATAAAACGACGTGTTGGCCACGAGGAGAACAAGCGCACGGTGCACATTCCAAGAGTTGATATGATTGTTCCTTCAACTACTAGGCATACTATGACAACCACATCCGTTGTTGTCAGGACTACATCACCTCCACCATGTGACACATCGCCCCCGAGAGTGGCTACATCATCTGAGTTGATCATAAGAGGTAATGACAAAGGTATTGATCTTCCATCTCTACATGAGAATGATGAATGCCTTGTCAATTTGAATGCGCCATCTGATGAGCTACCCACTACTTTGATCACACCACCTATTTTAGAGGACTACGTTGATAATTTGACTTTGCCATGTGATCAAACAACTGAAATACCAACAATTTTGAGTGCACCCATTGAATTAACTATTGATGCAAAAGAACCAATGTTTAATCATTTTGATATGACCTCTAATCTTGGTGATGATTCTGGGTTGAATGACTTATTGCATGTTTGCTTATTTAAGCATGTTGTAGCATGTAAATTTGATGCAAGTAAGGTTTATTCACCAATGTTGGGATGGTTTAATGATGAACATTGTCAATCTTTTGAAATGAATAAGAGCTTCACTTATATGTGCAAACTGAGTTGCAATTTTTTCATGCCTTCTACTTGTGCTAATTTTTTGGCTTTAGATTTTATGAACTATGCAAGTTACTCATCTATTCATGTGTCATATATGCAAAAATCAAGGGAAGTAAAAATGGATGATATATACATATACAACATGTACACCTTGTCTCTTTTGTTAGCCACATTTCAGATTAAGCAACGCCGAGGACGGCTTTATTTTCAAGAAGGGGAGGATGATGAGGACATGACTACCTTGGATATGACCAAAAATATTGCATATATGCATATTTGTCAGGTGATTTCTAGTGCAAACTATTCAATAATCTATTTATGTTATCCAGAACAAAAATACTTCACACACTTTTGTGTTTTGTCTAATTGCAGGTGTATGGGACATTTGTACAATCCACATATGAAGATAAGGAAGAAAGAGATGTTTATTTTCTGTCCAAAAAGTTCTCTCACGTCACTTTTGGCCCAAGAGAAGATAGAGTCCAAGT
>NW_025266206.1:0-1512 GCF_018294505.1 Triticum aestivum
AGTCACATGGGGATGTGACCTTGAGTGTTAATCACATATCGATGTGAACTGGATTATTGACTCTAGTGCAAGTGGGAGACTGTTGGAAATATGCCCTAGAGGCAATAATAAATTAGTTATTATTATATTTCCTTGTTCATGATAATCGTTTATTATCCATGCTAGAATTGTATTGATAGGAAACTCAGATACATGTGTGGATACATAGACAACACCATGTCCCTAGTAAGCCTCTAGTTGACTAGCTCGTTGATCAATAGATGGTTACGGTTTCCTGACCATGGACATTGGATGTCATTGATAACGGGATCACATCATTAGGAGAATGATGTGATGGACAAAGACCCAATCCTAAGCCTAGCACAAGATCATGTAGTTCGTATGCTATAGCTTTTCTAATGTCAAGTATCATTTCCTTAGACCATGAGATTGTGCAACTCCCGGATACCGTAGGAGTGCTTTGGGTGTGCCAAACGTCACAACGTAACTCGGTGGCTATAAAGGTACACTACAGGTATCTCCGAAAGTGTCTGTTGGGTTGGCACAAATCGAGATTGGGATTTGTCACTCCGTGTGACGGAGAGGTATCTCTGGGCCCACTCGGTAGGACATCATCATAATGTGCACAATGTGATCAAGGATTTGATCACGGGATGATGTGTTACGGAACGAGTAAAGAGACTTGCCGGTAACGAGATTGAACAAGGTATCGGGATACCGACGATCGAATCTCGGGCAAGTATCGTACCGCTAGACAAAGGGAATTGTATACGGGATTGATTAAGTCCTTGACATCGTGGTTCATCCGATGAGATCATCGTGGAACATGTGGGAGCCAACATGGGTATCCAGATCCCGTTGTTGGTTATTGACCGGAGAGTCATCTCAGTCATGTCTGCATGTCTCCCGAACCCGTAGGGTCTACACACTTAAGGTTCGGTGACGCTAGGGTTATAGAGATATTAGTATGCGGTAACCCGAAAGTTGCTCGGAGTCCCGGATGAGATCCTGGATGTCACGAGGAGTTCCCGAATGGTCCGGAGGTAAAGAATTATATATAGGAAGTGCTATTTCGGCCATCGGGACAAGTTTCGGGGTCACCGGTATTGTACCGGGACCACCGGAAGGGTCCCGGGGGTCCACCGGGTGGGGCCACCTGCCCCGGGGGGCCACATGGGCTGTAGGGGGTGCGCCTTGACCTATATGGGCCAAGGGCACCAGCCCCTAGAGGCCCATGCGCCAAAGGGACAAGAGGAGGGGAGAGTCCTAAAAGGGGAAGGCACCTCCGAGGTGCCTTGGGGAGGATGGACTCCTCCCCCCTTGGCCGCACCCTTCCTTGGAGGAAGGGGCAAGGCTGCGCCCTCCCCCTCTCCCTTGGCCCTATATATAGTGGGGGGAAGGGAGGGCAACCATACCTAAGCCCTGGCGCCTCCCTCTCCCTCCCATGACACACCTCCCTCCTCCCACAATGCTTGGCGAAGCCCTGTTGGAATCCCGCTACTTCCACCACCA
>NW_025266207.1:0-1512 GCF_018294505.1 Triticum aestivum
GGCATGAGCTTGAAAAACCAGTTTCAGCTCCTCGAACATCTCATATGCTCCATGTTTCTCAAAACGCTTTTGGAGACCCGGTTCTAAGCTGTAAAGCATGCCGCACTGAACGAGGGAGTAATCATCAGCACGTGATTGCCAAGCGTTCATAACGTCTTGGTTCTGTGGGATTGGTGCATCACCTAGCGGTGCTTCTAAGACATAATCTTTCTTGGCTACTATGAGGATGAGCCTCAGGTTCCGGACCCAGTCCGTATAGTTGCTGCCATCATCTTTCAGCTTGGTTTTCTCTAGGAACGCGTTGAAATTGAGGACAACGTTGGCCATTTGATCTACAAGACATAGTGTAAAGATTTTAGACTAAGTTCATGATAATTGAGTTCATCTAATCAAATTATTTAATGAACTCCCACTCAGATAGACATCCCTCTCGTCATCTAAGTGAAACATGATCCGAGTTTAACTAGGCCGTGTCCGATCATCACGTGAGACGGACTAGTCAAGATTGGTGAACATCTCCATGTTGATCGTATCTTCTATACGACTCATGCTCGACCTTTCGGTCCTCCATGTTCCGAGGCCATGTCTGTACATGCTAGGCTCGTCAAGTCAACCTAAGTGTATTGCGTGTGTTCCGAGGCCATGTCTGTACATGCTAGGCTCGTCAACACCCGTTGTATTCGAACGTTAGAATCTATCACACCCGATCATCACGTGGTGCTTCGAAACAACGAACCTTCGCAACGGTGCACAGTTAGGGTGAACACTTTCGTGAAATTATTATAAGGGATCATCTTACTTACTACCGTCGTTCTAAGCAAATAAGATGCAAAAACATGATAACATCACATGCAATCAAATAGTGACATGATATGGCCAATATCATCATGCTCCTTTGATCTCCATCTTCGGGGCACCATGATCATCTTCGTCACCGGCATGACACCATGATCTCCATCATCATGATCTCCATCATTGTGTCTTCATGAAGTCGTCACGCCAACGATTACTTCACTTCTATGGCTAACGCGTTTAGCAACAAAGTAAAGTAATTTACATGGCGTTATTCAATGACACGCAGGTCATGCAAAATAATAAAGACAACTCCTATGGCTCCTGCCGGTTGTCATACTCATCGACATGCAAGTCGTGATTCCTATTACAAGAATATGATCAATCTCATACATCACATATATCATTCATCACATCTTCTGGCCATATCACATCACATAGCACTTGCTGCAAAAACAAGTTAGACGTCCTCTAATTGTTGTTGCAAGTTTTTACGTGGTTTGTAGGTTTCTATCAAGAACGTTTCTTACCTACGTATGACCACAACGTGATTTGCCAATTTCTATTTACCCTTCATAAGGACCCTTTTCATCGAATCCGTTCCGACTAAAGTAGGAGAGACAGACACCCGCTAGCCACCTTATGCAACTAGTGCATGTCAGTCGGTGGAACCTGTCTCACGTAAGCGTACGTGTAAGGTCGGTCCGGGCCGCTTCATCC
>NW_025266208.1:0-1512 GCF_018294505.1 Triticum aestivum
ACTATTACTCACCGTTTTGCGGTCACGAAGCGATTTCCACAGTTGTTGAACCCTAAGGTGCACTTACGTGTCGGTCATCAACACTCATTGTTTTGGCCAATTCAGGCCCGTTTCGTGGACTAATACTGACTGTTTTGGGGTCCCGCAGTGATTTCCACGATTAACAAACCCCGTGGTGCGTTTACGTGTCGGTCATCAACACTCGTGGTTTTTATCGATTCTGGCCCGTTTCATGGACTATTACTCACCTTTCTGGGGTCCCAAAGCGATTTCCATGGTTGTCGAAGCACAAGGCGCGCTTACATGTCGGTCATCAACAATCACGGTTTTGGCCGATTCTGCCCCGTCTGTTGGACTATTACTCAGTTTTGGGGTCACGTAGTGATTTCCACGATCGACGAACAACGGTGTGTTTATGTGTCTGTCATCAACATTTGCAGTTTCGGCCGAGTTTGGCCCGTTTCATGGACTATTACTCACTAATTTCTGGTCCCTGAGCGATTTCCATGATTGACGAACCCCGGGGTGCGTTTATGTATCGTTGATCAATAACCCTAGGTTTTACCGATTCAGGGCTCTTTCACGGACTATTACTCACCGTTTTGGAATGCCAAAGCAATTTCCATGGTTGTCGAACCCCAAGATGTGCTTACGTGTTGGTCGTCAAGACTCGCAGATTGGGCCGATTCTTGCTCGTTTCTTGGACTATTACTCAGTTTCGGGATCCCGAAGTGATTTCCATGATTGACGAACACCGGGGTGCGTTTACGTGTCGGTCATCAAAACTCACAATTTTGGCCGATTCTGGTATGTTTTGTGCACTGTTACTCACCGTTTTGGTGTTCCAGAGCGATTTCCATGATTGACGATCCCTGGGGTGCGTTTACGTGCCCGTCATCAACACTCACAGCTTTGGCCAATTCTGACCCGTTTCGTGGACTATTACTCACCGTTTAGGGATCCCAAAGCGATTTCCATAGTTTATGAAGCCCAAGGTGCGCTTACATGTCGGTCATCAACAGTCGCAATTTTGGCTGATTCTGGCCCGTTTTGTTGACTATTACTCACTTTTTGGGGGTCCCAGAGTGATTTCCGCGATTAACGAACCCCGGGGTGCGTTTACGTGTCAGACATCAACACTCGCGGTTTTTGACGATTCTGGCCAGTTTCATGGACTATACTCCCCGTTTTGCGGTCACGAAGCGATTTCCACAGTTGTTGAACCCTAAGGTGCACTTACCTGTCGGTCATCAACACTCATTGTTTTTGCCAATTCTGGCCCGTTTCGTGGACTAATACTGACTGTTTTGGGGTCCCGCAATGATTTCCATGATTAACAAACCCCGTGGTGCGTTTACGTGTCGGTCATCAACACTCGTGGTTTTTGTCGATTCTCGCCTATTTCATGGACTATTACTCACCGTTTTGCGGTCACGAAGCGATTTCCACAGTTGTTGAACCCTAAGGTGCACTTACGTGTCGGTCATCAACACTCATTGTTTTGGCCAATTC
>NW_025266209.1:0-1512 GCF_018294505.1 Triticum aestivum
GAGGAGGATGACGAGGAAACCCTTGGTAGGGGCAAGAGACAAAGGACTGCAAAGACCTTTGGTGATGATTTCTTCGTGTACCTCATGGATGATACTCCCACTTCTATTTCAGAAGCGTATGCCTCTCCAGAAGCTGACTACTGGAAGGATGCGGTCCGTAGCGAGATGGACTCCATCATGGCTAACGGGACATGGGAGATCACTGACCGTCCCTATGGTTGCAAACCACTGGGATGTAAGTGGGTGTTCAAAAAGAAGCTTAGGCCCGATGGTACGATTGAAAAGTACAAGGCTAGGCTTGTGGCCAAGGGCTATGACCAGCAAGAAGAGGAAGATTTCTTTGATACTTATTCACCTGTGGCTAGACTGACCACCATTCGAGTATTACTCTCGTTGGTGGCCTCACATGGTCTTCTCGTCCATCAGATGGATGTTAAGACGGCTTTTCTAAATGGAGAGCTAAAGGAGGAAATCTACATGCAACAGCCTGATGGCTTTGTGATAGATGGTCAGGAAAGAAAGGTGTGTAGGTTGATAAAATCTTTATATGGCCTGAAACAAGCACCTAAGCAATGGCATGATAAGTTTAATACAACTCTGACATCTGTTGGTTTCGTTGTTAATGAGGCTGACAAATGTGTATACTATCGCCATGGTGGGGTCGAAGGAGTTATACTGTGCTTGTATGTTGATGACATACTGATATTCGGAACAAACCTCAAAGTCATTGAGGTGGTCAAATCGTTTCTATCTCAGAACTTTGAGATGAAAGACCTTGGTGTGGCTGATGTTATCTTGAACATCAAGCTACTGAGAGATAATGAGGGTGGGATCACACTTCTGCAATCCCATTACGTTGAGAAGGTGTTGAGTCGTTTTGGATATTCGGACTGCACACCATCTCAAACACCATATGATCCTAGCGTATTGATTCGAAAGTCCAAAGGCATTGCTAAAGATCAATTGAGATACTCTCAAATCATTGGTTCACTGATGTACCTAGCGAGCGCAACGAGGCCTGACATCGCGTTTGCTGTGAGCAAACTGAGCCGGTTTGTTTCCAAACCGGGTGATGTACATTGGCATGCTGTTGAGAGAGTTATGCGCTATCTGAAAAGTACTATGAACTATGGACTTCACTATACCGGATACCCGTCGGTACTTGAAGGGTATAGTGATGCGAATTGGATCTCTGATGCTGATGAGATGAAGGCCACAACTGGGTATATGTTTACTCTTGGAGGTGGCGCTGTTTCCTGGAAGTCTTGCAAGCAAACGATCTTAACGAGATCGACAATGGAAGCAGAATTAACGGCATTAGACACATCTGGTGTTGAAGCGAGATGGCTTCGAGATCTTTTGATGGACTTGCCATTGGTTGATAAACCGGTTCCGGCTATCCTTATGAACTGTGACAATCAGACTGTCATCACCAAGGTGAAGAGTTCAAAGGACAACATGAAGTCCACCAAACACATAAGAATGAGATTAAAAGCTGTCAGAAAATTAAGA
>NW_025266210.1:0-1512 GCF_018294505.1 Triticum aestivum
GACGTCCTCGCACGTTCGTAGTCGGATCGTCAAAGTCGACTTCCACCAAAGCGATATCCATCATCTCATCGAAAGACGGGACACCTTTGCCTCTATCAAGTGGTATCAGATTTCCAGGTTGCTCGATGAGATTTTACAGTTTTTCGTAGTTTAGATCGAGTCTGTTCTTCATACCTATAGTCCACGAAAAAGCCAAAAAAAAATTAGGGTTAGTTCATCCCATCCGAACCAATCTGAGCCTTGCATAATCTTTTCTGTATTTGCTTTGTTGAATTTGCGGTTGCATCGTCGTGTCCAGTTGCTGGTCTTAGCGTCTAGTCTTTTAGAGTTTCGAGTTCTGTTCACAGGCTGTCACGTCGCCGCTGGCATATATCAGCACCGCATCATCATCGTCGCTGTTGCCATATACCACCACCACATATTCACCGCCAATCCGAATCCATATACGCCACCACATATCCGCCGCCATCACGCCAATCCGAGTTCACCTGCAACATATATCCGCCACCTGTCCGTGTTTCACCAGATTCATCTCCGCCACCAGTTCGAGTTCCACCAGATTCATCTCCGCCACTAGTCCTAGTCCGAGTCCAGTAATTGTTGCATTGTTCTCGATTTCCAGATCACGCGATACTCCGAGTCGTGAGAGAGAAGGACTCCCCAACTTCCGAGCCATCCGCAGAAGAAAAATAGTTCCAATTTCAAAAAAAAACTAAGTCTAGAAAATTCTGGCTAGGCAGTTTTTAGACCATTTGTAGACTTTTTCGAAAAAAAATTGTTGGGGCGCAAAAAAAAAGTGGAAAAAAAGTGCAAAAAAAAAGAAAAAAAAAATTCAGAGTGTGCTCCTCCCTTGTTTACGTGCCGCGCCGTGATTTTGTTGGTGTTCTAGGCTCGCGTCTCTAGCACAGTCTAGCCTAGGACCAGCACAGTACCGTCGTGGAGCGTTTATTCAACTTTGCATCTCTGAATTGATTATTGCTGACCCTTTTTGCTACCATATTATAAGCCTTCCCAGCTCCACATACATCTACGTCGTGCGTTTGACTCTCCCTGGTAATCGCTCGATCCAAGCTTTGAGAGTTTTGACTACAATGGTTGCCGATCACCGCCTGTTGCTGGGTAAGAACTGGTAAGAATTTGAGTTTTGCTTGACGGATTTGTGACACCCACCACCACCACTTGTTCGTAGTCTGTAGGATCATATTCTTGTGTGTTTCTATTGCTGCTAACCATGCCAGGATCACAAGCCGACGAGATTGACTGGGAGAATTTATCGAACAAGGAGCTTCATGATAAGTTTCAGCAAATGATGACTGAACAGGTGCAAGATGTGCTGAACAATTTTGAAGAGGCCATGGAGAAGATCACTGGCCTTGAGAAGACGTTCGAAACAAAGCTCGATAACAAGTTTAATGAATTGCTCGCGCGTCTTCCACCACCACCACCCGCTGCACCTAACGCACCTCTCCAACAACAACAACAACGACTACCTCCACATCGCGAAACAGACCT
>NW_025266211.1:0-1512 GCF_018294505.1 Triticum aestivum
GATGAGACTTTCTCTCCCGTAGCGAAGCTTAAGTCCGTCCGAATCATGTTAGCAATTGCCGCATACTATGATTATGAGATATGGCAGATGGACGTCAAAACGGCATTCCTTAACGGTTATCTTAAGGAAGAACTGTATATGATGCAGCCAGAAGGTTTTGTCGATCCTAAGAACGCTAACAAAGTATGCAAGCTCCAGCGATCCATTTATGGGCTGGTGCAAGCATCTCGGAGTTGGAATATTCGCTTTGATGAGATGATCAAAGCGTTTGGGTTTATGCAGACTTATGGAGAAGCCTGCGTTTACAAGAAAGTGAGTGGGAGCTCTGTAGCATTTCTCATATTATATGTAGATGACATACTCTTGATGGGAAATGATATGGAACTTTTGGACAGCATTAAGGCCTACTTGAATAAGTGTTTTTCAATGAAGGACCTTGGAGAAGCTGCTTACATATTAGGCATCAAGATCTGTAGAAATAGATCGAGACGCCTCATAGGTCTTTCACAAAGCACATACCTTGATAAAATTTTGAAGAAGTTCAAAATGGATCAGTCCAAGAAGGGGTTCTTGCCTGTATTGCAAGGTGTGAGATTGAGCTCAGCTCAATGCCCGACCACGGCAAAAGATATAGAAGAGATGAGTGTCATCCCCTATGCTTCAGCCATAGGATCTATTATGTATGCCATGCTGTGTACCAGACTTGATGTAAACCTTGCCGTAAGTTTGGTAGGAAGGTACCAAAGTAATCCCGGCAAGGAACACTGGACAGCGGTCAAGAATATCCTGAAGTACCTGAAAAGGACAAAGGACATGTTTCTCGTTTATGGAGGTGACGAAGAGCTCGTCGTAAAGGGTTACGTCGACGCTAGCTTTGACACAGATCTGGATGACTCTAAGTCACAAACCGGATACGTGTATATGTTGAATGGTGGAGCAGTAAGCTGGTGCAGCTGCAAGCAGAGCGTCGTGGCGGGATCTACATGTGAAGCGGAGTACATGGCAGCCTCGGAGGCAGCGCATGAAGCTATTTGGGTGAAGGATTTCATCACCGACCTAGGAGTCATACCCAATGCGTCGGGACCGATCAAACTCTTCTGTGACAACACTGGAGCTATTGCCCTTGCCAAGGAGCCCAGGTTTCACAAGAAGACCAGGCACATCAAGCGTCGTTTCAACTCCATCCGTGAAAATGTTCAAGATGGAGACATAGAAATTTGCAAAGTACATACGGATCTGAATGTCGCAGATCCGTTGACTAAACCTCTCTCGCGAGCAAAACATGATCAGCACCAGAACTCTATGGGTGTTCGATTCATCACAATGTAACTAGATTATTGACTCTAGTGCAAGTGGGAGACTGTTGGAAATATGCCCTAGAGGCAATAATAAAAGTGTTATTATTATATTTCTTTGTTCATGATAATAGTCTTTTATTCATGCTATAACTGTATTATCCGGAAATCGTAATACACGTGTGAATACATAGACCACAATATGTCCCTAGTGAGC
>NW_025266212.1:0-1512 GCF_018294505.1 Triticum aestivum
CCACCGCCCTTTCGCCACCGCCACCGCCACCGCCCCCCTTCTTCACTTAATTAATTTGTTTTTACTACATGTTTTCAGGACTGACATAATGGCGGACGATAGAGCTGACCCGATTATGGACAACTATGATCCGGACGGTGAAGCACATATGTTCGGCATCATAAACGGCGATATTCTATATGTGCCGACCGGAGAAGAAGAAGATGATATCTCTTCTTATCTGAACCTTGACGGTGAAGATGAAGGGCGCCGTCAGCAAGATGATGCCGAACAAACGTCGATAAACGACGATCTTCAAATGGAAGTAGCAACCACCTCCGGCGCCGAGGTATATATATACATTGAGCCTCTGGTGATACAAACTAACTGATTTGAATAAATATCAGGACTGACATAAAAGACTCTTTCTTATTTTAGCCCTCGGCCGGATCGTCGAAACAATCGAGTACGTCGTCAAAGCGTGGCGCAACCAAGACGATGAAACAAGGAGAAACATGCACCATCAAGGTTGTCGACAATGCAACCGGCAGGCCGCTGGAGCCCCGCAAGAACGCCACCAAGTTTGTCAGCCAATGCGGAGCCATTGTTAGAGACAACGTCTCGATCACCGTCCAGGAGTGGAATGAGCCAAAGAAGGCACGAATTGATGGTTTCACTTTTGTCGATAAGAGAACAAAAAAAGATTGCTTCAAGAAGCTTATGGAACATTTCGTTCTACCTCCGGAATACAACAAATTCGATGAGGAGGGTAACAAGATTGAGGAAAACAAGGAGAGGAGGAGGCTAGTCAAACAGTTCGCTCTTCATAAGATGGCCGACGCATTCCAGAAATTCAAGCAAAATCTAGCCCATGACTTTGTCAAGCAGAACAAGACTCCGGATTTCAAAGGACAATATGAGAAACTGAAAGATGATTGGCCAGAATTTGTGAAGCAAAAGAAATCGGAGCAGTTCATTCAAATATCGAAAAAAATAAGGAAAATGCGGCTAAGAAGGAGTACAATCATGTTATGGGGCCAGGAGGGTATCGCCTTTGGGAGCCTAGGTGGGAGAAGATGGAGAACGAGCTGAGGGCGCGAGGAATCCGTCCAGGTATGGAGGGATGGGACCCAAGGGCCAAAAGCTGGTGGTACGGGCATGGGGGAACGCTGAACCCGGAGACAGGGGAGTGTGTTTACCGGGGCAAATTAATTAAACCCACCCAAGCCCTTATTAACGCAATGAGGGATGCTCAACAGGGGAAGATCAAGTTCAACAGAGAGAACGATGCGCTGACAAAAGCCCTCGGGAATCCTGAACACGGAGGACGTGTACGAGGCATGGGGCACATTCCGTGGAAAATAGGGTTCCCCCAGAACGATGACCCGTACGGTTACAGAAGCCGTAAGAGAAAGATGGATCGGGAAGCAGATGTTGTGGCGCGGTTGGCATCGGAAATGGATGTGATGAAGAAAACCATGAGTGTACTAGTAGCCGAAAGAGATGCAGCTCGGGTGCAGCATGAAGATCATC
>NW_025266213.1:0-1512 GCF_018294505.1 Triticum aestivum
GATGGATTCCTCCACCTGAAGGACCATACACATGAAAGTCAACGTAGATGCTGCCGTGGCGAGGGCTGGAGATTATGGTGCAGTAGCAGCACTATGCTGAGACCACCAAGGGACTTTCCAGGGAGCTTCAGCGGTAGTATACACAAACATTGGGGACCCAGCGACGCTAGAAGCATTGGCAGTCCGGGAGGCTCTCGCTTTGGCAAATGATCTGTACCTTCGGAGAATAAAGATAGCATCAGATTGCAAAGCAGTGGTCGACGCCATCAAGCATGGGAGTGCACCTGCTTATGGTGTCGTGTTACATGAAATATCACTTAGTATAGGGTCATTTATTTCCTGTACTATTAGTCATGAGTCTCGGACCTCGAATGCGTCCTGCAAAACATGCACTAGCGCTAGGGACTAGCCGTCATGTCTGGCTAGGGTCCCTGGGGAGCTTTGCTTCGTCCCTGTGATCATGACGTTTGAATAATAAATGCATGTTTGCCTAAAAAATCTAATTAAAGAGTACTTCTTTCAAAGATCACTCTCATCTTCTCAGGTTGAGACAACTGGCGCACTGCAATGCATCCGTTTAGTCAAACCGGGCGTCCAAATCTCGAACCATTTTCATCATTGGATTCCCCGCATCGAGATCTTCAAAATTAGATCCTATGTTGACAGGTTTTGAGGAAGTTTTTTTCACACAAAAAACCGGATGAAAAAACAGCACCGAGAGCACATTTTTTTGCTTTTCACGGAAGCAAAACTGTGCCTTTCGCGGGAAAAAATGTGTTTTTTGGAGAAAAAGCTAAGCACCAGTGGAAAACCAAAAGGTTAAAAAAACGGAAAAAGCAATTTAGAAAGCAAAAAAGCGTGCGAAAAGATAAAAAGTAAAAAACAAAATCCGGAGGGAGCGCTCAGAGTGGCGCGCTCTCAGCCCACCCCCAACGTTGGGAGATTCCCGAAGGAGCGCTCGTCAACTAGTTGCTCTTGCGAAACAGCGACAACTTGTGGCAAAGAGCCGCAAATAGGATTTTCCCTAGTGCGTTGCTAGATGGAGGGTGTGCTCAACTCAGCCCCCGCCCCTCCTCCTAAAATGGCGCATCCCAGCCTCGGTGGAGCCCTACTCCCTAGCGCACATATTCTTCTTTTTTCTTTTATTTATATTTTTAAAAATAAAAATATTTTCCTTATTTTTTGAGAATTTTTATCACTTGTTCAATTTTCTCATGCAATGTAAAGAATTTATGTACCTAAAAAAATTTAACATGACATTTAAAACAGTGTTCCTATGTTTCCGAAAAAAGTTCAAGACATTTTTTAAAATTCCTAAACAATGTAAAAAATGTTTCATACCATTTAAATAATGTATGAGTATTTTAAAAAGTTTACGTGTTTCAGTAAATGTTCATGGAGTTTTTGATTTTTTTTATACAACGTAAGAAATCTGTCATGCGTTGCCTCCGCGGTCGCTCGCCATTGTTGCGGAGAAGTCATCCACAGATAGATGTGCATTCGTTGCGGCGG
>NW_025266214.1:0-1512 GCF_018294505.1 Triticum aestivum
AAATTCGCCCACAGGATCGATCACATAAAATTGCACGAACGCACGCGCACACAAAATTGATGGCCAAAGGCACGTGTCGTGCCTTGTTCTTCTCCTCTTTATTGATTTTCTGGTTTTTCCTATGTGTTTCACGGTGTTACAAAACTCACGCAACGCTGCATATATATATGCATCAACCTGGACGCGTGACAAGGCTAGACTAGCCGACTCCAAACACCAATCCTAAACCTACTTTATCTAGGACACGGCCTAGCGCAACTCCATTGGAAACCCACTAGTACACAGACTAGCGCTCAACCTTGTACACGGACAGGAACGAAACCTTGCCTAAACTAATCACCGGCGACCCTGATCACACTACTAATCCTAACCATAACTTGGACATGTTTGGATTATTCCAACAACGGCGGGGCGACGAGCCAGGGCAAGAATTCTGGGCGGAGCGATGCCGTCTTGGGCAGCGACTCCCGCCATGATGTGCAGACGGCGTGGACGCGGATAAAGTCGGTGGGATCGTGCAGGCTGCCGGAGACGACAGCGAGCAGCTCCACCGGGAGGTCCGCCCACGGTCGCGGCGGCGCAGGCGTGTTTAGACGGGTTGAGTTGCTCGATCGGTCTGGTTGTACGTGAGAAAGATCGATCCGGGCGTGGCTGCTAGTGCTAGGGTTTCTAATGAGACGCGGCCTTGCATGGCTGCATGCACGCAGATGCTGGCCGTTGATTTTATATTATTTTTGACATGCTGGCCGTTGATGTTTGGATATCGATGGATCTGCTGCGCCGTCAGAAAAATCTAAGACTCACGCACAGCGGCTATAGTTTATATATATTTTTAAGACAACTCATACATATGTACATACATTCACCTCTATGAGCATCTTCGGAAGACTGAGTCTGGCACATCATTTTGAGATTGACCAAGATGTTATAGATGCCTTCATAGTCGACCGAACATCTCCTCACACTAAACACACATCGCGGGAAGACCTGAAATAAACGCAGGAAAATACAAGCACCGATATTAAGTCCAGGACTTGAACTCTAGTGGGATACCACTGTTCTAACCATCCAACCACAGGTTGGTTCTCCACAAATTATGTAACCTGATGCGGCGAGTGGGGTGGGCAGAGCTGTTGCTGCCACGGCCGTCAGTATGCTGCGTAGCGACCGTCGGCGTTGATGATGATGCGATGCTGCGAGGTCGTCGGAGTTTCTATGACGGGCGGCGTTGCCGCGAGCCAATACTACGAGGCCGCCGGAGTTGCTTCAACAAGGGGCGTTGCCGCGAGCCGATGCTGCAAGGCCGCCGGAGTTGCTTCAATGGGCTGCGTTGCAATGAGCCAATGATGTGAGGCCGTCATAGTTGTTTTGACGGGCGGCGTTGCCACAAGCCGATGCTGCAAGGCCGCCGGAGTTGCTTCGATGGGCTGCGTTGCAATGAGCCAATGATGTGAGGTCGTCGTAGTTGTTTGACGGGCTGCGTTGCCACGAGCCGATGCTGCAAGGCCGCCG
>NW_025266215.1:0-1512 GCF_018294505.1 Triticum aestivum
CTTGTAACTCCGTTCTTGTTCCCCTTGCGCATGCCATCATCTCCATGCTTGTTCTTGCTCCAATGTTCATCCTTCTCCAAGCTAGGCCCTTCATTTGTAAGCAAAACAAATGTATCCAATTTAGGCAGCATCATATTCTCATGAACATTAGAATCATTACCAAGAAACGAAAGTACCTGGTAATTTAGTTGGCGTGCACGAGCTCTAGTAATTGGTCCAGTATGTATAGCAGCAGGGGCTGTGGGTGTAACAATTGTATTGATGTCCTCATCAATTGGTACCAATTCTTGTTGGTTTCTCACACCTACACAAATAAGGCTTATGGTGGAGCTCGGTGAGGATAGTGGCACAAAAATTTGATGTAAAATGTTAGCAAGAGTCAATAATGTTGAAAGAGATTCACAAATTTGCAAGTGAAACAAGTAGACTAATAGAAATATGGGTGGCACATGGAAATGCACACACGGATAGATAAATGGGGTCGTGTAACCAAGGATGAGCACAAAATGTGGAATCCACGAAAAACGCTCGTGTTGCACAACTCAAGAGAGACGCTAGCACGATTGCTCTATAGGCGGATACAACACTTGTGCACAACCTATGATATGCAAAATGTATCGACTTTCTATCCCAAGTATGCTATGTATGTATGGCTCCCGGTGTTATGATCCAAGATGATCTTATATGCAATGTTGTATGATGCTATGGCTCTTACTTACAAGCTTATTTGCTCTTTCTCTTTTGCTTAAAAGCTTATTCTTTTTTTTGTAAATGGCCACTTTGTGAAATGCACAAACCAAGATAGCGATTGTGTATATGCGGGAACAAACTTGAGGCACACGAGATGGTATGATACTGATAGAGGCAAAGGTGTCCCGTCTTTCGATGAGATAGTGGCTATCGTTTAAGAGGAAGTCGACTTTGACGATCCGACTACGAACGTGCGAGGACGTCACGCCTTAGCAATCGCTAAACCAACTCCGAGGGGTTATTGACCACGCCGGAGCACGATCAACCTGACCACGAGGGCCTGTTTCCTGCGAGCAAACAAATAACAAGCAAGAAACTAAGATTGCAATCTAGATATTGCGAATATAAGATGAAAGCTTTATTGATCAAGGTGGGGTTCTGTGATGTCATGGTCTGGTCGTTGGACACAAACGAAGTACGCGAAGTTGCAGCTATGGCGAACTTTTAATCTAAACAAAACCTAAAGTCTAAACGATGCCCTAAGGGCTGTATATATGGAGGAAGAGGGGGGAATTTCGTGGCCCTTGGAGGAGGGGTCCGAAACCAACCCTAACTCTTGTTTCCCCACACATACAGACTCTAAAAACAGCCTATACCTAAGTATTTCGAAAATACATGGGCCTGGCCCAATAATAAGGTGACGCAGCACCTAGAATAGCCTCTGGAAGAAATTTATGAAGTGGCATCTTGTATATTTCGTCCCATGCTTCATGCACTCATTATGGTGGCTTCAGAGTCCTGGAATCATCACTTGTAACTGCG
>NW_025266216.1:0-1512 GCF_018294505.1 Triticum aestivum
TTGAACTCCAAGGTGCACTTACGTGTCTGTCATCAACATTCATAGTTTTTGCCAATTCTGGCCCGTTTCTTGGACTATTACTCTGTTTTGGCGTCCCGGTTTGTATTTCCATGATTGACGAACACTGGGGTGCGTTTATGTGTCGGTTAGCAACACTCGCATTTTGGGCCGCTTCTGGCCCGTTTCGTCGACTATTACTCACCGTTTTGGGGCCCCAAAGCGATTTCCATGGTTGTTGAACCCCATGGTGCGCTTACGTGTCGATCATCAACAATCGCAGTTTGGGCCGATTTTGGCCCGTTTCTTGCACTATTAATTAGTTTTGGGCGTCCCGCAGTGATTTCCACGATTGACGAACTCCGTGGTGCGTTTACATGTCAGTCATCAACACACAATTTTGGTCGACTCTGGTCCATTTCGTGCACGGTTATTCACCATTTTGGCGTCCCAGAGCGATTTCCATGATTGACAATTCCCGGGGTGCGTTTGCGTGTCTGTCCTCAACACTCACAGTTTGGGCCAATTCTGACGCGATTCGAGGACTATTACTCAACATTAAGGGGTCCCGAAGCGATTTCCATAGTTGTTGAACCCCAAAATGCGTTTACGTGCCGGTCATGAACACTCACAGTTGTGGCCGATTCTGGCCCGTTTCGTGGACTATTACTCACTGTTTGGGGTCCCGGTGTGACTTGCGCAATTAACAAACCCCGGGGTGCGTTTACGTGTCGATCATCAACACTCGCAGTTTCGGCCGATTCGGGCTCGTTTTGTGGCACTCGCAGTTTTGGCCGATTCTGGCCCGTTTCATGGACTATTACTCACTGTTTTGGGGTCCCGGAGTGCTTTCCTTGATTAACAAACCCCACGGTGCGTTTACGTATCGGTCATCAACACTCATGGTTTTTGTCGATTCTGACTCGTTTCGTGGACTATTACTCACCGTTTTGGGGTCCCGAAGAGATTTCCATAGTTGTTGAACCCCAAGGTGCGCTTACATGTATGTCATCAACAATCGCAGTTTGGGCCGATTGTTGGCCCATTTCTTGGAATATTACTTAGTTTCGAGGGTCCTGGAGTGATTTCCACAATTTACGAACCAAGTGGTGCGTTTACGTTTCGGTCATCAACACTCACAATTTTGGCCGATTCTGGTCCGTTTCGTGCACTATTACTCGCCGCTTTGGGGTCCCAGAGCGATTACCATGGTTGTTGAACTCCAAGGTGCACTTACGTGTCTGTCATCAACATTCATAGTTTTTGCCAATTCTGGCCCGTTTCTTGGACTATTACTCTGTTTTGGCGTCCCGGTGTGATTTCCATGATTGACGAACACCGGGGTGCGTTTATGTGTCGGTTAGCAACACTCGCATTTTGGGCCGCTTCTGGCCCGTTTCGTCGACTATTACTCACCGTTTTGGGGCCCCAAAGCGATTTCCATGGTTGTTGAACCCCATGGTGCGCTTACGTGTCGATCATCAACAATCGCAGTTTGGGCCGATTTTGGCCCGT
>NW_025266217.1:0-1512 GCF_018294505.1 Triticum aestivum
CGATCAAGCCGAACGTACCACGCGACGTCATAATATCAAGTTTCTCAAGGTTCAATGGTCGCACCATTCTGAAGATGAAGCAACTTGGGAAAGGGAGGATCGTCTTCGACTTGAATATCCCGCCTTCTTCTCGGAGGAAACCAAATCTCGGGACGAGATTCTTTTGAGTGGGGGTGAGTTGTCACACCCTAGCTAGTCATGCATTAGAGTGTTGCATCATGTTTACTTTTCATCAGAAACTTGAAATGGGGATGACAGAACCCCCAGTCCCCTCTGAAACCAACTAGGGTTACTAAAATAATTTTTCAATGAACCTGAAATGCCCTTCTAAAATGTCCATCATTTTAGCCTTGGTTCAGAACCTCTGACAAAAGTGGTGCACATTTTTCTAGGCCATCATAGGGTCTTTGAATTAAATCATAGCTATTTGAATTTGGGCATTTAAAATAATATAAAATATTTAAATGCTCAAATATCTCAAAACTAAAATGTTTCATGTTGGAAATAATCCAACTATGAGCCAGGAGTAGTTTGGTGATTTTTGGAGATGGCTAGGTATTTTAATTAATTCAACAAAGTTGCAGTTATATTAAATAAAACAGAAAACAGAAAAAAACTAAAAGGGGGAAGCTTACCTGGGCTCCTCCCTGTTCAGCCCAGCCAGCTGGCCGGCCCAGCCAGCAGCAGGCCCAGCCCACCTCCCTCCTCTGTCGTCTTCGTCCCGACAGAGGGAGGGGAGTGTGGCCGGCGCGCGCGCACGGCCACCGCGCCACGCCACCTGCTCACCTGCCTGGCTGCCCTCCCCTCCTCGCTCGACGCCCTGGACGACGCCACGCCTCTCCCCCTGCTCCCTCTCACTCTCCCCCGTTTCTCCCTCGCTCTCTCTCGCTCTCGGCCGAAGCACACCGTCGCCGCCGTTCGCCGTAGCCACTGCCTCCGACCACCCCTCGCTCCCCCGAGTAGCTCAGAAGCTCCGCCACAACTCCCTCTTCCTCCCCACCGCTCCACGAGTCCCCGGAAGCCCTGCATCGCCGGCATGTCGCCGTTCCCCTCTTCGGACTCCGACCACCGTCGCCGTCAAATTCGTCGTCTTCGACGCGTCCCCGAGCCCGCTTCGACGCCCACTGCAACCGCGGTGAGCCCCCGAGTCGTTTCCCCCTCTCCTTCCCCTCGTTCCCTCACCGTAGCTGCATCTCCACCACGGCCGAACCTCCGCCGTCGCCGAGCTCGCCGTCGACGCAGCTCCGGTGACCATTTGGTCACCCCGGCGAGTCCAACACGTTCGCAAGAACCAGTAGAGCATCCCTAGCGCCTCACTCTGCTCGACTTCGAGCTCCAGCACCACTCCCGTGCACGACCGAACCCCGGCGGCCGCAACCGAGCTCGCCGCCGTCGACTCCGGCCACCCCGACCCCAACGGACTCCGCCAAGAGCCGCGGGTCATCCTCAGCTTCACTCCGGTGGTCGCCGCGTTCCATTTGGTGGCCGAAACGACCAAAACCACTATCGCCG
>NW_025266218.1:0-1512 GCF_018294505.1 Triticum aestivum
GATCTTCAATCTGCATAATATAGTGAGGATGATTATAAATACATGCAATGAAAGAGCTAAGCTATATAGAGAAACTTAATGACAGAAGTAGTACTACTTACAGACAGTAGCAGGCGACCGTTGTTTTATCGAGGGCCAATTGATTGAAAAACTGATAGAACTCCTCAAATGGAACAGGCAACAGATCAATTCCAACGAGGTCATGCTCCTTTTTAACTTTCACATACAAAGTGCTCCTCCCCCAGAGTCTCTGCAGATTTTCAAGTACCAATCATGCAATCTTCGCATCATCGTTGATAGAGATCTTTCATCTTTGACGAGAGGCTTCCCGTACTCGTATCTTTGTATCTGCACGTCCATGGGTTCATAATGTACTTCGTCGGGCAGGTAATCTGCAAGATTGCTATACCCGGGCACCATCTTCGGATCATTAGCGACATTGTGGCTAGGCACCTTGAGCGGGGGGCACGATTGCTTCGCTTGTTCGCCGAGCTGGGCAATTTGTTTCCCAGCTCGTCGTTCTTTCAGCCTTTGATCACTGACAGTACTTCCCGACCGCTCCACTTCGGCAAATTCCTTTCCAATAATGCGGTCATAGTTTCCTTTCGGCGGATCAGACTTCGGTGGTTTTGTCAGGGTAGCCAGAGTGTGCTTCACTTTCACCTGATCTACCTTCTCCTCTGGAGGTGGATGTTTCTTTGCTTTCACCCCTTCAAAGAAGTTCCTCACTTCTTCTCGCACGATCTCGGCGTTCTCCTCCAGGGTCCTCTCATATGGTAACTTCTCTGGAGTCTTCAGAGAAGGACCGAATCTGTATGTCCTCCCGCCTCTGGTTGTACTGCTAGACGCCGATCGAGCAGACGTAGCGGTTGTCTTCTTTACTTGCTTAAGAGCCGGAGGAGAAGGACTACGACGCGTCGGAGCAGCTGGAGTGGCGGCAGGTCTCTACCGCCCTTGCTGACGAGGCGGAGAAGGAGGAGGCTGGTTGCTCGGGCGCGTCGGCGCAGGCGAAGAAGGAGGCGGAGTGCCGCCACGCGCCGGAGAAGGAGCCGGCCGAGGGCCCTGATCGTCACTCGCCGGAGGAGGAGGCGGTGGAGGCGGAGTGCCCTGACTCGCCGGAGGAGGAGGAGGAGGCGGTGGCGTCCAGTTCGGAAGGTTGATGAGCTCCTTCCGCCATAGGCATGGAGTCTTCAGAGCAGACCCCAGCCGAGTCTCCCCTTCACTGGTAGGGTGGTCAAGCTGGAGGTCCTCAAATCCCTCCGTTATCTCATCCACCATCACCCTAGCATATCCTTCTGAAATCGGCCGGCAGTGAAAAGTTGCGCCGGGTTCAGTAGGATAAACAGAGCCAACAGCCGCCTTGACCTTCAAATTCATCCATTGCGTCATAAGGTGGCAATTTTGAGACTCCGTTATAGCATCCACGGGATAGCTGGCAGGAGCCGTCAAGGCATGCTCCGGCTGAAGCAGCTCGGTGGAAGCCACGCTGCTTCTGCGCTGAGATGGCGGGGT
>NW_025266219.1:0-1512 GCF_018294505.1 Triticum aestivum
GGGGTTCATCGATCGTGGAAATCCCTCTGGGTCTCCAAAACATTGAGTCATAGTGCACGAAACGGACACGATTCGGCCGAATATGTGAGTGTTGATCACCGACACGTAAACGCACCAAGGGTTCGTCAATCATGGAAATGACTCTGAGACCCCAAAATAGAGTAATAGTCCAAGAAACGGGCCAGAATCGGCCCAAAAAGTGATTGTTGATGACCAACACGTAAGGACACCTTGGGGTTCAACAACTATGGAAATTGCTTCGGGACCCCAAAACCGTGAGTAATAGTCCATGAAACGGGCCAGAATCGGCCAAAACTGCGAGTGTTGATGACCAACATGTAAGCACACCTTGGAGTTCAACAACTATGGAAATCACTTCGGGACCCCAAAACCGTGAGTAATAGTCCACGAAACATGTCAGAATTGGCCAAAACCGTGAGTGTTGACGACAGACACATAAATGCACCCCGGGGTTCATCGATCGTGGAAATCCCTCTGGGTCTCCAAAACATTGAGTAATAGTGCATGAAACGGACACGATTCGGCCGAATATGTGAGTGTTGATCACCGACACATAAACGCACCAAGGGTTCGTCAATCATGGAAATGACTCTGAGACCCCAAAATAGAGTAATAGTCCAAGAAACGGGCCAGAATCGGCCCAAACAGTGATTGTTGATGACCGACACGTAAGCGCACCTTGGAGTTCGACAACCATGGAAATCGCTTTGGGACCCCAAAACGGTGAGTAATAGTCCATGAAACGGGCCAGAATCGGCCAAAACTGCGAGTGTTGATGACCAACACGTAAGGACACCTTGGGGTTCAACAACTATGGAAATCACTTCGGGACCCCAAAACGGTGAGTAATAGTCCACGAAACCCGTCAGAATTGGCCAAAACTCTCAGTGTTGACGACGGACACATAAACGAGCCCGGGGGTTCATCGATCGTGGAAATCCCTCTGGGTCTCCAAAACATTGAGTCATAGTGCACGAAACGGACACGATTCGGCCGAATATGTGAGTGTTGATCACCGACACGTAAACGCACCAAGGGTTCGTCAATCATGGAAATGACTCTGAGACCCCAAAATAGAGTAATAGTCCAAGAAACGGGCCAGAATCGGCCCAAAAAGTGATTGTTGATGACCAACACGTAAGGACACCTTGGGGTTCAACAACTATGGAAATTGCTTCGGGACCCCAAAACCGTGAGTAATAGTCCATGAAACGGGCCAGAATCGGCCAAAACTGCGAGTGTTGATGACCAACATGTAAGCACACCTTGGAGTTCAACAACTATGGAAATCACTTCGGGACCCCAAAACCGTGAGTAATAGTCCACGAAACATGTCAGAATTGGCCAAAACCGTGAGTGTTGACGACAGACACATAAATGCACCCCGGGGTTCATCGATCGTGGAAATCCCTCTGGGTCTCCAAAACATTGAGTAATAGTGCATGAAACGGACACGATTCGGCCGAATATGTGAGTGTTGATCACCGACAC
>NW_025266220.1:0-1511 GCF_018294505.1 Triticum aestivum
GCCGCCTGCGCCTCGACCATGCCCGACGCGTGCGCCCGCGCACTGCCGCCTTCCCTGGCGCGCACTCACCACGCTCCCAGGCCGCGCCCCGCCCGCGCCTGACTCTGGCTGCGGCCGGCCCTGCTCCCCATCCCCGCGCAGCTGCCTTCGCCGGCGTCCGCCACCGCTCCCCGCTGTCCCCGCGCGTGACGGAGCCCCTCTCCCGCCACTGCCGCTGCCGGACGCCGCTCCGGCCGGCCTCGCCGTGACCGCGCCCGGGTCTGCCTCGCCCGTTAGCCCATGCCCTCAACTAGCCTGAGCCACTGACGAATGGGGCCCACGCCCCTGTCTTAAGAAAAACGAAAAAAGAAATGTTAATAAAAATAAAATAACTACTAAAATAATTAATTAATTAGTGGTTCAGTTAATTAACTTAATTAATTTTGCCTAATTAACTAATAAGCTAATTAGTTAGTTAGAGGACTATGACAGTGGGGCCCCACCCCTAGTTAGCTTAATTTGACCCACCCTTTTAAAATATGTGACACTGACAGATGGGCCCCATTGACCCTGTTGACTGGTCAACTTTGACCAAGTCAACGCTGACTGTACTCCTGACTGGGCACTGACCGGCCCCACACGTCAGGGTTGACCATGGTCAACTCAGCTGACTGATTACGTCATGATGACATCATGCTGGTGCAATAACCCTAGTTTAGTTTAGTAATAAATCTAGGATATTGCTTAAACTTCAGAAATTCATATAAAATAATATGTAACTCGGATGAAAAAGCTTTATACCTGAAAGTTGCTCAGAACGACGAGACGAATCCGAATACGCGGTCTGTTTACCTGTCAGATGCCTCTAACTATCTCAACATGGAACATTCCCCTCCGGTCATCTGTCTGACACAGGTCCGGACCCGGGAATACATTCCCGGTTGAATTGCCCCTTCACCTATATCGTGTAGCCATGCGTTAGGTCACACCCGGCACAACATATTGCCACGTTATGCTTTGTGATGCTATGTTTGCTTTATATTTACTGTTTCTTCCCCCTCTTCTCTCCAGTAGACCCCGAGACCGATGCTGCCCCTGTGATCGACTACGTCGATGATGACCCCTCCTTGCCAGAGCAACCAGGCAAGCCCCCCCTTTGATCATCCCGATATCGCCCATTCCATTCTCGCATGCTTGCATTAGATTTTGCTACTGTTATTGTTTGCTCCTATTCTGATGCATAGCCTCTTTTGTAACCTGTTCATTGTTACCTACCTGCTTATCCTAAACTGCTTAGTATAGGTTGGTTAGTGATCCACCAGTGACCCCCACCTTGTCCTTGTTGCCCCTGCTTCATCATCGAAGACCCGATCAACGGGATCGAAGACCAAGCCCCGACACCGCACATCACTTCCCCTTATTTACTCGACACTACTGGGTTACTATCGAGTGCCGAGGGTGAGGCCTCAACAACACTTCTGATGTTAACCCGCTAGTGTAGTTATTCGGTCGTGGTCATCGAGGGTGATTCC
>NW_025266221.1:0-1511 GCF_018294505.1 Triticum aestivum
CTTCCGCCCACTTCTCGCACATGTCAATGCGCTTGTAAACGTGGAGGTACATGAATTCGGCGTCGTTGTTGCCCTGCCGATACAAGGCGAACATGCGCAGCAACTGCGCGGAGGAACAAACAGTTGGCGGGCGCACACGGCGAAGAGAGGCGGGAGACCGGCGTGGCATACCTGATCCTCAACGCTGGCGCCGCTCTCCGGGCGAGCCGCGACCTCCTCGACGATCCCATGCCATTTGTTGCATGCCCCCTGGATACGCCCCAGATGGTTCGCCGTCGCCTTCGCCCCGCGCTGCATGTAGACGCCTTTAAAGTAGGGGTCGACGAGCTTGCGCTCGTCGAACTCGGCCTTGATGCGCTCCCAGTACGCCGCGATGCTCTGGTTCATGCCGGTGGTCGGGTCGAGGCAGACGACTTTCCATGCTTCGGCGAGGCATTCCTCCTCCTTGGACGCCCACTTGATGCCCGGCTCGCCGGACCTGGCCGCCAGCTTGTTCTTCTTGCGCCGCCTCGCCGGAGCAGTCGCCGGCTCCTCCTCCTCCTCCTCCTCTTCGTCCTCCTCCTCCTGCTCCTCCTGCTCCTCCTCGCCGTAGACGTAGCCGAGCTCGCCGTCCATGCCGCCGCTGAGATCCACCGTGTCGTCCGGGGTGACGAACCTGGGAGACGCGGCGGCCGCGGTCGAGCCTGTCGCGATGATGTCGTCCATGTCGGCCTCGGTCTCGTCGGTGTCGCGGAGGTGCGAGCAGGACAGCGCACCACGACGGAGAGGGGGCATCGAGGAGGACCCGTAGGGGGGCGGCGAGTAGTTGTATGGAGGGTACTGCACGCCGGCGAAGGCGGGCGAGGGCGTGCACTGGGCCGGGTGTCCATGGGGGAAGGTGACGTTGGGGTTGAACCCACCGTGCGCGTCCCCATTGGCGTAGCCCGGCGAGGGCGTGCATCCCCATGGCTGCGGCGACGGAGAGCCGACACCTTGCTGGCCCCAGGGCGCGTACTGGGCGTGGCTGCCGGGTGGATTCATCATCCCCGCGCGAGTCACCTCGGCCTCGGCTTGGTCCGCCGAAGCCGCAGCCGCACACGCCCGCGTTGTCACGGGCCTTCTTGGCGATTGCCCTGTTCTGCCGGTCGGCGGTGACAGCCTCCCGTCATTGAAATTCCGCCCTCCACTCAGCGTTTGTCATGCCCGGTGGCTTGGACGGCGGCGCACTAGGCTTGCTCTGCTTCGGCTGGGCGACGGAGGCGGTCCCGGTTGCCGCTGCGCGGGGGACGATGTACTTCTTCGGTGGCATGGCGGCCGGCTGGGAGGCAAGCGGGAGGGAGCTTGGCGGGAGGAATGGAGAGAATGGGAGGGAAGTGGGGGAAAAGCGGGAAGAAACGGCGGGAAGAGGCGCTCGACTCGCCGACAGGGCGGACCCACGCGCCCTTTTCGCTTGTGCCGGCGCCCCAGGCGCCTCCTAGGGCGTCGGGTTCGGGCTGGGTCCGCCGGCACCAGTTTCGGCCCGAGCCGGCGAA
>NW_025266222.1:0-1511 GCF_018294505.1 Triticum aestivum
GCGTCAGAATTGGCCAAAACTGTGAGTGTTGACGACAGAGACGCAAACGCACCGCGGGGTTTGTAAATAGTGGAAATCGCTCTGGGACGCCGAAACGGTGAGTAATAGTGCACGAGACGGACCAGAAATTGGCCTAAATTGTGAGTGTCATTGACCGACACGTAAATGCACCACGGGGTTCGTAAATCATGGAAATCACTCCGGGACCCCCAAAACTAAGTAGTACTCTACGAAACGGGCAAGAATAGCCAAAACTGTGAGTGTTGATGACTGACACATAAACGCACCCCGGTGTTCATCAATCATGGAAATCACGTCGGGACCCAAAAACAGAGTAGTAGTCCAAGAAACGGGCCTGAATCGACCAAAACTGCGAGAGTTGATGACCGACATGTAAATGCACCCTGCGGTTCGTTAACCGTGGAAATCACTCTGGGTCCCCAAAACAGTGAGTAATAGTCCATGAAACGGGCCAGAATCAGCCAAAACTGTGAGTGTTGATGGCTGACACGTAAGCGCACCTTGGGGTTCAACTACTATGGAAATCACTTCAGGACCAGAAAACGGTGACTAATAGTCCACAAAACGCGTCAGAATTGGCCAAAACAGCGAGTGTTGACGACAGAGACTCAAACGCACCGCGGGGTTTGTAAATACTGGAAATCGCTCTGGGACGCCGAAACGGTGAGTAATAGTGCACGAGACGGACCAGAAATTGGCCAAAATTGTGAGTGTCATTGACCGACACGAAAAGGCACCACGGGGTTTGTAAATCGTGGAAATCACTCCGGGACCCCCAAAACTAAGTAGTACTCTAGGAAATGGGCCAGAATAGCCAAAACTGCGAGTGTTGATGACAGACACATAAACGCACCCCGGTGTTCGTCAATCATGGAAATCACGCCGGGACCCAAAAACAGAGTAATAGTCCAAGAAACGGGCCAGAATCGGCCAAAACTGCGAGAGTTGATGACCGACATGTAAATGCACCCTGCGGCTCGTTAGCCGTGGAAATCACTCTGGGTCCCCAAAAGAGTGAGTAATAGTACATGAAACGGGCCAGAATCAGCCAAAACTGTGAGTGTTGATGGCAGACACGTAAGCGCACCTTGGGGTTCAACAACTATGGAAATCACTTCAGGACCAGAAAACGATGACTAATAGTCCAGAAAACGCGTCAGAATTGGCCAAAACTGTGAGTGTTGACGACAGAGACGCAAACGCACCGCGGGGTTTGTAAATAGTGGAAATCGCTCTGGGACGCCGAAACGGTGAGTAATAGTGCACGAGACGGACCAGAAATTGGCCTAAATTGTGAGTGTCATTGACCGACACGTAAATGCACCACGGGGTTCGTAAATCATGGAAATCACTCCGGGACCCCCAAAACTAAGTAGTACTCTACGAAACGGGCAAGAATAGCCAAAACTGTGAGTGTTGATGACTGACACATAAACGCACCCCGGTGTTCATCAATCATGGAAATCACGTCGGGACCCAAAAACAGAGTA
>NW_025266223.1:0-1511 GCF_018294505.1 Triticum aestivum
GGTAGCGAACTCGTCTCCCGGCTCTACCCAACAAGACAAACAAGCAACAAGGATACAATCAACCACGGGCAAGACCAAGCAAATGATGAAATGACGATATGCTATGCGGGATGCGATGCGGGATGCAAAATGCAAGATATGACAGGAAATGCATGAACCTGGCATCAACTTGGAAAACCAAGTGTGCCACTGAATAGAGGGGATGAAATCGCTTGAAAACGATATAAAGATCATAGGAATCGGAGCTACGGTTTGGAAATGGCAAGCGTTTTAAGATACGGCACCGGTCTGCGGTTTACAGCAAGTAGGCATCTAAATGCAACGAAAAGAACATGCTACAGCCACCAAACATGAAAACAAAATACATGGCAGTGAAGTACACAAGATGGTTGACAAAACACTAGCACTGAGCCATAGGCAAATTCATCCATTAAGAGGTTCAAACAAGCATGGCTAAAACGCAAATGCAAAACAGATTTCAGACTTAGTGAAATTAACACTAGTCTGAAATTTCAGATCACGAAGCTCTCTTTGGAGCAGCAAAACAACATGATAGAAAACCTGAACATGACAAGTAAGAACATGGCATGGAGCTACTCAACAAGCTTAATAAAACACCCAAAGTGACCTGGGGCCAAAAGGGTTCACAAAATACTCTACCGAGCTCACGAACATCGCTCGAACACAATCAGTTTTCAGACTTAGTGAAAACTGAGACATGCTGAAATTTAACTCACGAAGGCATGTAAACGAGCTCGATGCACTCACTAGGGTGCACGTCATGGCAAGTAAAGCATATAACCAGCAAGAAGGCACAAAGTGCTAGCTACACATGGCAAGAACGAAGGCATAGCATGCATGGAACACTAACGGTAGCATCGGCGAAATCGCAAACAAGTTGACGATCTGCCCAGATTAACAACGAAGCAAAAGTTGAGCTCGATTGAGTCAACCTAGAGCACTCCACAAATGCCAACAAAGACATGGATGGATAGAGCATGACATAATTATCAAAACTCCCTTACTGATCATCCTCAAAAGAGGCACGGATCATTAGGAAACAAGCCGGACATATAGCATCATGAACTAAAATATCCCAGACTTAGCGAAAATCACTGTCCCTGAAATCTGCAATCTCAGGTACCTCTCTTCGCAAGCTTGCACAAGACAACACACACATCCTAAAAATGCATGGGTGGCACCTCTGGAAAGAAGACAAAATGCTTCACAATACATCCCAAAGGGGCACAGGCATATCATGCACGGATTAAATATAGCAAAAATGACAAAAGTGCATGATGAACTAACGGATCTGCAATTTAACTCACGAAGCCTCCTTCTAACAGCATTTTGGGCGTCAAGATGACCTCAAATGCAAATGATGCAATGGAATGAAATGATGTACATGTCGAGGCGAAGATTTTGATATATCATACGTCTAAAACGGATCTACGAGCAGTCAAACATCACATAAAAAACTAGGGTTTCTGGACAAAAGTCAACGGGGGGGG
>NW_025266224.1:0-1511 GCF_018294505.1 Triticum aestivum
AAATGACTCCAAGACCCCAAAATAGAGTAATAGTCCAAGAAACGGGCCAGAATCGGCCCAAACTGTGATTGTTGATGACCGACATGTAAGCGCACCTTGGAATTCGACAACCATGGAAATCGCTTTGGGACCCCAAAACGATGAGTAATAGTCCATGAAACGGGCCAGAATCAGCCAAAACTGCGAGTGTTGATGACCAACACGTAAGCACACCTTGGAGTTCAACAACTATGGAAATCACTTCGGGACCCCAAAACCGTGAGTAATAGTCCACGAAACATGTCAGAATTGGCCAAAACCGTGAGTGTTGACGACAGACACATAAATGCACCTCGGGGTTCATCAATCGTGGAAATCCCTCTGGGTCTCCAAAACATTGAGTAATCGTGCACGAAACGGACACGATTCGGCCAAATATGTGAGTGTTGATGACCGACACGTAAACGCACCCTTTGGTTCGTCAATCATGGAAATGACTCTGAGACCCAAAATAGAGTAGTAGTCCAAGAAACGGGCCAGAATCGGCCCAAACTGTGATTGTTGATGACCGACACGTAAGCGCACCTTGGAGTTCGACAACCATGGAAATCGCTTAGGGACCCCAAAACGGTGAGTAATAGTCCACGAAACCCGTCAGAATTGGCCAAAACTCTCAGTGTTCACGACAGACACATAAACGAACCCTGGGGTTCATCGATCGTGGAAATTGCTCTAGGTCCCCAAAACGCTGAGTGATATTGCACAAAACGGACTAGAATCGGCCGAATATGTGAGTGTTGATCACCGACACGTAAACGCACCAAGGGTTCGTCAATCATCGAAATGACTCCAAACCCCAAAATAGAGTAATAGTCCAAGAAACGGGCCAGAATCGGCCCAAACTGTGATTGTTGATGACCGACATGTAAGCGCACCTTGGAATTCGACAACCATGGAAATCGCTTTGGGACCCCAAAACGGTGAGTAATAGTCCATGAAACGGGCTAGAATCGGCCAAAACTGCGAGTGTTGATGACCAACACGTAAGCACACCTTGGAGTTCAACAACAATGGAAATCACTTCGGGAGCCCAAAACCGTGAGTAATAGTCCACGAAACATGTCAGAATTGGCCAAAACTGTGAGTGTTGACGACAAACACATAAACGAACCCCGGGGTTCATCAATCGTGGAAATCCCTCTGGGTCTCCAAAACATTGAGTAATAGTGCACGAAACGGACACGATTCGGCCAAATATATGAGTGTTGATGACCGACACGTAAACGCACCCTGGGGTTCGTCAATCATGGAAATGACTCTGAGACCCCAAAATAGAGTAGTAGTCCAAGAAACGGGCCAGAATCGGCCCAAACTGTGATTGTTGATGACCGACACGTAAGCGCACCTTGGAGTTCGACAACCATGGAAATCGCTTTGGGACCCCAAAACGGTGAGTAATAGTCCATGAAACGGGCCAGAATCGGCCAAAACTGCGAGTGTTGATGACCAACACGTAAGGACACCTTGGGGTT
>NW_025266225.1:0-1511 GCF_018294505.1 Triticum aestivum
TGAGTGTGACGTTTGCCGTCGTATCAAAGCAGAACATCAAAGGCCTGCTGGAACTCTGCAACCTATCTCTATTCCTGAATGGAAATGGGACCATGTTGAGATGGACTTCGTCACTGGATTTCCCAAATCACAGAAAGGTAATGATGCTATTCTTGTCGTCATTGACCGACTTTCCAAAGTTGCACATTTTCTGGCAGTCAAAGAAACGATCACTGCTAGCCAGTTGGCAACGCTCTATATGTCCAGGATTGTTTCACTCCACGGTATTCCATTGGTTATCAGCTCAGACCGTGGCAGCTTATTCACTTCAAGATTCTGGGCAAGTTTCCAAGAAGCTATGGGAACTCATCTGTCATTCAGTACTGCGTTTCATCCTCAATCGCAAGGACAAGTTGAACGCGTCAATCAAGTTCTCGAAGACATGCTTCGAGCTTGCGTTATTTCCTTCGGCAAGAAATGGGAGGAATCTCTCCCGTATGCTAAGTTCTCTTATAATAATAGCTATCAAGCTAGTCTGAAGATGGCCCCCTTCGAAGTGTTGTATGGACGAAAGTGTCGAACCCCTCTGAACTGGTCAGAAACTGGGGAACGTCCACTCTTCGGTCCGGATATTATCCAAGATGCCGAAGAACAAGTCCGCATTATTCGTGAGAATCTCAAGACTGCTCAGTCACGTCAGAAGAGTCAGTATGACCGTCATCATAAAGACATGGTCTATCAACCTGGCGAAAAGGCTTATCTTCGAGTCACACCTATGAAGGGTGCTCACCGCTTCGGGATCAAGGGCAAACTAGCTCCTCGCTATATTGGCCCATTCACTATTCTCGAAAGGCGTGGAAAAGTGGCATACCAACTGGAGCTACCGCCGAACCTTTCTCAGGTTCACGATGTGTTCCATGTGTCACAGCTCCGCCGTTGCTTCAAGGATCCAATCCGAGCTGTGGATCATGAAGTGCTCGAATTGCAGCAAGACCTCTCCTATAAGGAGCATCCGGTCCGCATTCTCAACCAAGCTGAACGCCGCACATGTCAGAAGGCGATCAAGTTTCTCAAAGTCCAGTGGTCGCACCATTCTGAAGATGAGGCCACTTGGGAACGAGAGGATCGTCTGCGCGAAGAATACCCCGCACTGTTTCCTTCTACCTCCTAAATCTCGGGACGAGATTTCTTGTAGTGGAGGAGATTTGTAACACCCTGAGGATCATGCTACAGTAACTCTCTGTGATTAAGCTAATCATGTTGCTAAACAGGGCATGATCACATTTGGAATCACATTTCTTTTCAAACTCCTAATTCAAACTTCAATTAAAATTAAAGTGGAAAATAAAAGTTTTCAAAAATTTAAACAAAAATGTTCGATGGGTGCTAAATAATACACTGGTAATTATGGTGGAGAAAACACATTTTTATAAAATACCTAAATACTTTTAAATGAAATAAAACAGAAAAGAAAATAAACAAATAAAAAGAAAATGCAAAAGAACACAGACAAAGAAAAAGAAAAAGGAGAA
>NW_025266226.1:0-1511 GCF_018294505.1 Triticum aestivum
GCTACAGGGTTAGCCGGGACGGGGGCCCTGGGGGGTAGCAATGCCACCGGAGCGTCGTACCGGGCCCTCATACATGCGGGGTGGTGTTGTGGCATGTCCGAAGAGGCGGCACGCGTCTCCGGGTTGTGGCCCCCCTCACGGACGGCAATGAAACGGTAGTAGACGTTCTGCGGTAACGATGCAGCGTGAATATTATTAAATACTTGGAGCGCGATAAAATCATGAGTTTTTTACACAACGTGGGCACATGTGCTATAGGACTGATGGTAATTTTTCATAATTTTTTGTGATGGAGAAGTATCTGAACACTTCCCTCTACGCGGATTGCTCTTCGCACGTCTACGACTGTGGCCGGCGGCCTCCGGGGGCTAGCATACCGTCAAATCTTGCGTAGGCGGCCTCTCACAAATCTAGAAGTGTTGAGGCGGTTGCAAACGCCCAGCACGCGTCTCCGGGGTGTGCCCCCCCCTCATGGACGCCGCCGCCGCCGGCACCTGGAGGGGGGAAACGGACGCGTCGGGTCTACACGGAGTGGATGTAGCTGTGGGTTTGGCCCGGATGTTGCTCCAAAGTGTTCCTCTGGGCTGACCTAACACAACCGGGTGGAGAGGTCCACTGGTCAAAGCCCGTCCGTGCAAAGTCAAAGGGCTAGATCCCGTGGTCAAACGCTACAGGGTTAGCCGGGACGGGGGCCCTGGGGGGTAGCAATGCCACCGGAGCGTCGTACCGGGCCCTCATACATGCGGGTGGTGTTGTGGCATGTCCGAAGAGGCGGCACGCGTCTCCGGGTTGTGGCCCCCCTCACGGACGGCAATGAAACGGTAGTAGACGTTCTGCGGTAACGATGCAGCGTGAATATTATTAAATACTTGGAGCGCGATAAAATCATGAGTTTTTTACACAACGTGGGCACATGGGCTATAGGACTGATGGTAAGTTTTCATAATTTTGTGTGATGGAGAAGTATCTGAACACTTCCCTCTACGCGGATTGCTCTTCGCACGTCTACGACTGTGGCCGGCGGCCTCCGAGGGCTAGCATACCGTCAAATCTTGCGTAGGCGGCCTCTCACAAATCTGGAAGTGTTGAGGCGGTTGCAAACGCCCAGCACGCGTCTCCGGGGTGTGCCCCCCCCCCTCACGGACGCCGCCGCCGCCGGCACCTGGAGGGGGGAAACGGACGTGTCGGGTCTACACGGAGTGGATGTAGCTGTGGGTTTGGCCCGGATGTTGCTCCAAAGTGTTCCTCTGGGCCGACCTAACACAACCGGGTGGAGAGGTCCACTGGTCAAAGCCCGTCCGTGCAAAGTCAAAGGGCTAGATCCCGTGGTCAAACGCTACAGGGTTAGCCGGGACGGGGGCCCTGGGGGGTAGCAATGCCACCGGAGCATCGTACCGGGCCCTCATACATGCGGGGTGGTGTTGTGGCATGTCCGAAGAGGCGGCACGCGTCTCCGGGTTGTGGCCCCCCTCACGGACGGCAATGAAACGGTAGTAGACGTTCTGCGGTAA
>NW_025266227.1:0-1511 GCF_018294505.1 Triticum aestivum
GAATGATATAACATCGATGTCGGATAACTAAAAGGCATACTATGTCGGATATCTAAAAAACTGTTGAGACACAGGGGAATGATACACCACCAGTGATGTGAAGGATGTGTTGCGCCTAGGTTTGCCAGTGGAGATGAGGTGATTTTTAATGCTAATGCCGGGTTTAGACAACCCCCTTCGACCCGCACGACATTCGTCAACCACGAATAAATTTCGCAACCAGGTAGAAAAGATCACCCAAACAATAATTGAACGCGTAAGAGATGAAAAAACAGCCCGAAATTAAGGGATTTTTTGCCAAACAAAGATTCCTTAACTGGGGAATACAAACCTCCTTACTCTACCTAGGCTAGGGAAGAACAAACACACTAAAAGCGCAAGAAGTCCAGAGTCCATATTCACTCCTAGCATTGTCATTAAAAATTGACACCATAGTCTAATTAGGCCAAAAGAGAGTATACTTATGTCAAAAATAATAAACATCCAATAAAAATATCAAAGGGGAAATATATCACTGGATAATTATGTCAAAAAAGAGGAAACATATCAGACAACTCTTTGCATCAAATAGCAAGATCTTACTTGATACATGAGATTACACCGCTAGGTGCTTCCTGACTAAATAATGGCACGAGCAAAGATTTGTGTATGCCTTTGTGTCTAGCAACCAATAACACACTACAAAAAGCAGGAGAGTATACAAATAAAGAGCTGCAGTCTATTGATTCCACGAGGACCAACAATGCAAATAACCCTCTCGGCCACTATTGTCGTACATGCACTGTACTGTACCGTTGACGAAAAAAGAAGACACTGCTTCCAAGTACATATAAACTCATTGTATTATGCACAAATCACTTATACTTAAGAAGATATATACCGTGGTGCTACAGTTCACGCCTTGCACATGCATCTCATCAACAATTAGTTGGTCCTCAGCAGGAATTGATGACTGAGAATCTTACCGTACGGGGATAGCTTGGATCGAAACCTGTGTTTCCCCCCCTCTCTCTCTCTCTGCACCACAGGCAGTACGGTTGGTGACCAAAGGACGCCACTTCCCGCCCTTTGGGCTGCTGAAAAGAGGCTTTTGGTCTCGGTTGGTGGCACCAACCGGGACTAATGCCCATCTTTAGTCCCGGTTGCTGCCACGAACCGGGACTAAAGGCTCTGCTGTATAAGTCCACACTTTGGAAATTTTCACCAACTGCTTCATTCCCCATCGCCGACGCCGCCAGGCCGCTCGTCCTCCTCGTCGCCATGGCCGCGCCCTGCCCCATCCCGGCGTGCTTGCCGTCGCTGCGCCCTGCCCCGTCGCCGTCGCCGTGCCCTGTCGCTGTCGTCGTCGTCGCGCCCTCCTGCCCGTCACCGGCCGCCCTGCCCTGAGCTCGCTGCCGTCCGCCCTGCCCCGAGCCCCGCCTCCTCGTCCCCGTCGCCGTGTGCCGCCCCGAGCCCGCGGCCGTCCCCGTCGCCGTGTGCCACCCCGAGCCCGTCGTCCCCATCACCGCGTG
>NW_025266228.1:0-1511 GCF_018294505.1 Triticum aestivum
AAAGCATGTTTGAATGCGGTCAGTTCTAAGGCATCTCTCTCGCGCGCACACTTCGCTCAAAATAACATGAGAAATATGTTTTTTTTTCCTGTGAGGTTTTTCGCAGGTGTGCATGTGTAGTTGTCGATGTTTCCTTTCTTCTCTATCAGTAAGAAAGAAAGAACGGATCGTACATTATAGATTAAGTTAACACCAAAAAAATTATAATTCACCCTGTGAGCTTTTCCTTAAAACTCCTTGGGTAGTTCCGGCGGCTCCTTATGTATGTTCCAAATAAAACATAATTATAATCTATATTCTGTTGCAATCATTTTTTTTGGAGTGTCTTTTATCGAATACGAGAGTCAAATTCATGTTAATGTTATTTAAAAAGTAATAGTATATTTTCTATATCAAATAATTTATCCACCGTATAAACTGTTAAAACAAATGTAAACATCCACTTTAAAAGATTAAATGAAAGCATTAAGTATATGTAAGTAACCTTAAAATAATTCAGAATGTAGTTTTGAACTCAAGTGGATTCTAATATTTTTTGGAACAACAGTAGCTTAATTTTGAGTTTAAATAAGTAAGGATTTTTTTTTGGTATTTAAGAGAATTTGTGTGCTGCTGCCTGCTGCTGATGTACACTGTGATGATTGATCAGATGTACCACGTAGTTTCCTTCGGCGCCGGCCCTCACGAGATAACTGAACATTGAATTAATGTGGTACATGCATCCTACTTCATATGAGCAGCGCTCATGTTTTGATCGAACAGTTTCCAACTGCCATCCCACTCGGTGCATAGATCATACCACCAACCTTAGCACCGCACGTCACACAATTCTTCCTAGTTTTGTTGCTGCTTGCCGCTGCAGGAAGCAAAGGGCCAAAGGCTACGGCATATGGAGGAGGAAGGTGCAGCGACCGTGGACCTCGCGGAGCGCGAGCACCTAGCAACGGGACGATTATAAAAAGTTGTACGTGTATGGGCTAGACTAAAGCAGGCCCAAGTCTTCCATCGTACTACCATGGAGGCAAAAACGAACTCTTAAGTTAGTACCACATCGGTTAATTCCAAAACATAATCGTAAAAGCGTATTATGACATGAGAAGAAAGCGTATTGCGACGGTGAACCCGGAGACCCAATCCGTGCTTTATTATTAGGGAGAGATCAGGGAGAGATAACGTAGCCATCCAACAGAATTAGTGGGGATCTCAAGGGAAGCTTTAAGCCCAGGTTTGTTTTGTATTGAGGGCAGCCTTCTGAATCGTATAGTGTTTATGTTGTGTTGCTTCACTGTCGATGGATGGCTGGGTTCCGCTATCTGGATGATAATAGAAGGTAAGAATGGGAGCACTCATGTCAAAAAGGAAGGAAGAAAGAAGCAGAATTAACGCATCATCGACTTGAGATACCAGAAGTACATAGGTGCAATTTAGATATGAGATGTCTGCACCAGATTTCCCCTATGTTATCATGCAACTGTTGGTCTGTTGCAATAGATTGGGAGCTCTTCAGATGT
>NW_025266229.1:0-1511 GCF_018294505.1 Triticum aestivum
GTGTCTAGAGTTGTGTTGTGATATCTTCCCGTGAGTCCTTGATCTTGATCGTACACATTTGCGTGTATGATTAGTGTACGATTGAATCGAGGGCGTCACAAGTTGGTATCAGAGCCGACTGCCTGTAGGTAGCCCCCTTTCCAACTCCTTGGCCGAAGTTGAGTCTAGTCATTGAAAACTTTTACTAACATTGGCTGTGTGGCTTACGGGCCCACGTCGCCATTGGGTGGTATTAGGATATTTTATTCCTCGTCTTTACTCTGGGACTCTGTTCTCTCTTCTACTCGGGTTAAACGAATTTAATAACTCTGACATTAGGTTCTCGTACCCACTTCCTCCCGGTGAGCCCCGACCTTACCGATGATCACTTGCTTCGCCAGAAGATTCTGCGGTTACTCCTCGATGTTTCTCGAGACTCTGTGCACACTGCCTTACAGTTCCTGACCACCGGTAATCCTCGTGAATAACCTCCTTGCCATTTGTACCTTCATCCCTAGTTGCTCATGTTGATACAAGATACCCCTAGCACTCTCCGTTGTTCCGAGAATCCTTGTGCCTTCTGCTTTGCAGCTTCTTTTTGCACTAAGGATAATTCACTTAAACGGGGTCCGCTCATCCCCAGTTGTTCATATGCTTTTCAAAATACTTGGAAATACTACCCGATCTTTCGAGTATCCTCTTCAAACTATTTGCTCTGCAATTAATTGTCTGCTTGCATTATGGATGCTTTCCATATGTGTAGCAATATTCATTAGTATCCTTCGACACCTTCATTTTGATCCTATTGATTCAACATGTGTGTGAAGGCACACAATCATCAGTGATCCTTCTATATCTTTTTGGCTTAGACGTCATTTTGAACATGAGCTGGTTCTCGACCAATCTATTTGTCATCAATTGTGCCCCTAGGTCTATTCTACCTATCCCTCCTTGATCAGAGCGTCTACTTCTGATCCTTCATTTAGGAAATCATAATTCCTTTGTTATCTAAGCATCGAATTATTCAGATGTTCTATAATCCGATGCCCTTTGTAACGCCCTCGATGCGGCTATAGCTCCCACGTGTCGAGGCACGACTTAGAGGCATAACCGCATTGAAAGCAATGTCGCAAGTCAGGCAATCGTTACAACATCCCATGCAATATATATAATAAAAGGGGAAGATAACATAGTTGGCTTACACTCGCCACGTCACATCAGAGTACATAAATAACATCCATCAAACAAACACTCATGGCCCGACTACGGCGCCAAAATAGAAAAGACCCCCAACATGCGACAAGGTCCTGAATCGATAACCCCAACTAGGCACCACTACTGATCATCTGGAAAGGACACGTAGTAACGCTGAGAGTCCTCGTCGAACTCCCACCTGAGCTCGTAATCGTCAACTGGAGCAGAATCACCTGGACCTGCATCTGGAGTTGTAGTATCTGTGAGCCACAGGGACTCAGCAATCTCACACCCACGCGATCAAGACTATTTAAGCTCATAGGAATGGATAAGGCAAA
>NW_025266230.1:0-1511 GCF_018294505.1 Triticum aestivum
GAAGAAGAAGAAGAAGAAGAAGAAGAAGAAGAAGAAGTAGGGTGTATGATGGGAGCGCGGAGAGCTTAGGGGCGGAGCTCCTCCCTCGGCGACGCAATTGAACGGGAGGGTGCTGACGGCTACCAATCGGGGTGTGCTCTGGACGACTCTTTCCAAGCTCAAGGAGGCCTGCGTCTAGAGGAGGTCGTGCAGGACGCGTGGTTGCTGCCCAATCTGGATCCAGTGATCCAGATCGTGGCGGTGGCTGGTGACGGCGCGCCTGATTAAGAGGCGCCAAGTGGCCGTGGGTCTATGGAGAAGAATTGCTGGGATGGCTAGGGTTGGATTGTGGGAAAGAGGCACCGACTATAGCACGGGGTATTTGAGGGCATATTCTATTCCGCGATTCAGGCGCCCGTTAAAGTATAAACAGCAAACGGCACACACTTCCACTCCGCTCTAGGGGATCGAACTGCCGACCTCATAGTTCGAAGGGAGCGCACCAACCACCAGACCATTAACTCACTGAAGTACATCCACTTCGTTTTGTTCTTCTATTTCGTCTCTTAAGTTCGGTTTCTTTCTTCTATTTTTCTCTTTATTTTTTCCTTTTCCTTTTCCTTCTTACTTTTTTGTTTCCTTTCATGTGCGGGTTTTTCTTTAAAAAATCTTGAACATTTGTTTTGAAACTAATGAATTTTTTAATTATATAATTATTTTTTCAATTTTGATGAACTTTTTTCTAATTCGATGCTTTTCTTTTGAAGTTCGATGAACTTTTATTAAATTTGATTAAGTTTTTCTAAATTGATGAACTGTTTTCAAGGTTATGATTTTTTTAAAATCCATGAAATTTGTTGAATACACAAATTTTACGTTTTTTGTGAATTATTTCAATTTTTTTGTTTTTCTTTGCATAATGCGATTGAGAAAAGGAAAATCTACATGGGCCAGCCCATCAGCGTCGGCACCCTGGCGTCTGAAGCGCCGAATAGGATCTCCGGTATTTGAGGGCTTTCTAAGCTATTTTGGGTTAGATTAGAAAGGCTTTAGGTGGGTTAGGGAAGAGAGGAAAAAGAGCAGCCCGGTTAGCACCTTTAGTGCGCCACAAAAAAAGAATTTCTATTGCAAAACGGTTATTAATTAGTCATGCTATGCGCACTTGGATATTTAACTGTTCGGTAATCGAGCGCCATCGGAATGCAACAAAATTTTATATGAGGCCTATTTATCTCTATCCCTAATCTCTATAAACTACCTAAAAGAAAGGTTCCCTCTCCCCCTTTACGTTCCCCTCACTCCGTCCAACCTCTCGTACCACCCCCTCTCCCCTCAATCGATTTTCTTTTCTCCCTCCACCGGTTTTCTCCCTGCCGGTTTTGTCCTTGGTTTTCTATTACTTTCTTCTATATTTGATATAAACAAATAATTCACGTATGGTAACCAAATGCAATAAATTCATCCATGGTAATAAAAATCTGATTTGACAACACAATAACTCGTGATCAATCTCCTTCTTTCGATCAATTCCT
>NW_025266231.1:0-1511 GCF_018294505.1 Triticum aestivum
ATCCCTGAAGGTGGGACGTTCCCTAACGAAAACCATCGTGCTTGTTGTGAGAAGCTCCGGTTTGTGAGAAGCATATACCCAAACCTGCCCCAAATGGGACAAAATTTGTACCACGACATGTTGATGCCGCTCCATGATAGCATGCCAAGTTTCATGAATTTCATACGAGTTTTGGATTTACTAGAATTTAAAAACCAGGCATCTCAATGTTATGCCGGCAATGAACGGTGCCATGGTGTTTGAAATTCATTCCCATTTCTTGCATGGGACATAAGCATGCGCCCAAGGACACAGATTTGATTTTTCAACCAATTTATATGCAGTGGAGCATGCGCATGTAGTTCAAATTTGAATTATTCACATAAATGCATTGAAAACTCAGTTAATGCATAAAAATGTCCAACCGAACCCCGAAAAATAACAAAAACTCACACAACACTCCTGTTGTTCTTTGTTGACACAAGAAAAAAACTTCAAAGCAATAAGAGGCAATGGATATCGTTTCGTCCCAAAGGTGGGACGTTCCCTAACGAAAACCATCGTGCTTGTTGTGAGAAGCTCCGGTTTGTGAGAAGCATTTACCCAAACCTGCCCCAAATGGGACAAAATTTGTACCACGACATGTTGATGCCGCTCCATGATAGCATGCCAACTTTCATGAATTTCATACGAGTTTTGGATTTACTAGAATTTAAAAACCAGGCATCTCAATGTTATGCCGGCAATCAACGCTGCCATGGTGTTTGAAATTCATTCCCATTTCTTGCATGGGACATAAGCATGCACCCAAGGACACAGATTTGATTTTTCAACCAATTTATATGAAGTGGAGCATGCACATGTAGTTCAAATTTGAATTATTCACATAAATGCATTGAAAACTCAGTTAATGCATAAAAATGTCCAAACAAACCCCGAAAAATCACAAAAATTCACACAACACTCCTTTTGTTCTATGTTGACACAAGAAAAAAACTTCAAAGCAATAAGAGGCAATGGATATCAATTCGTCCCAAAGGTGGCACGTTCCTACCAAAAACCATCCTGCTTGTTGTGAGAAGCTCCGGTTTGTGAGAAGCATATACCCAAACCTGCCCCAAATGGGACAAAATTTGTACCACGGCATGTTGATGCCGCTCCATGATAGCATGCCAAGTTTCATGAATTTCATACGGGTTTTGGATTTACTAGAATTTAAAAACCAGGCATCGCAGTGTTATGCCGGCAATCAACGCTGCCATGGTGTTTGAAATTCATTCCCATTTCTTGCATGGGACATAAGCATGGACCCAAGGACACAGATTTGATTTTTCAACCAATTTATATGCAGTGGAGCATGCGCATGTAGTTCAAATTTGAATTATTCAAGTAAATGCATTGAAAACTCAGTTAATGCATAAAAATGTCCAACCGAACCCCGAAAAATCACAAAAACTCACACAACACTCCTGTTGTTCTATGTTGACACGAGAAAAAAACATCAAAGCAATAAGAGGCAATGGATATCGTTT
>NW_025266232.1:0-1511 GCF_018294505.1 Triticum aestivum
TTATGTCGGTAATGAGAGTGGTGTGGTGAACACGATTTGGTAAAGGTATCGATGAGAGGCCATGTAGGAGTACATGGTGGGTTGTTTCATTGAAGCCGACCTTAAGCACTGAGATCTGTATGTGTGATTTAAGAATCAGCTACTACCATGCATTGGGCCCGAAACCAATGGACCCTCTCGGCTTCTTATTCACCCTAGTTCTCCGTCCAGGAGTTGCAAGTAGTTTCTGGTGTTTGTAGCCTACTGGAGGCCGTGGACAGCGCTGACCGTAGGGGTGGGCTGTGATGCGGTAGGTACGTGGCACGGTGTACCGAATACCCGTTAGGTATCTCGGGAACCCTGTTCACATCGTTCGGGGCCGTATGGGAAACCTCGGCCGGACTCCCTGCGGATGGAACCTGGATAGGCGATAAACCTGGACCGGAGGCTTAGGTGATTAGGTAGGTCGTGGCCGACACCCACGTTGGGCTTCCGCTTGAAGGTTGCCGAGTACATGTCGTGTAAACGACGGTAAGTGGTGAGAGCGTGTATGAAGAAGTACACCCCTGCAGGGTTAACATGATCTATTCGAATAGCCGCGTCCGCGGTAAAGGACTACTTGGTTGCCTATACAGTTCATAGACAAGTAAATGGAAACTGTTAAAAGCCTCAAGATAAGTGTGAGTGCCGAGGATGGCTCTTCCGTAGGAAGACGGAGGTGGATCCTCGGTAGTGTATTGAAGTGGTGAGTAGTGGACTCGTGTGCGCAAAACCATTTCAAGTTGGAGTATCGTAGGATAGTCTAGCCAAGAGTCAAAACTGGCTTGCTGCAATAACTCCACCAACCCTTCTTGATAATATGCATGTATGTAGGATCTGATGTAAGTCTTGCTGAGTACCTTTGTACTCATGTTGCTATAATCTACATTTTACAGAAGATGCTGCAACCCCTTCTGATGGGTTCTATGTAGACGTTGACATCAACGAGTAGGCTAAAGACCCAGGTGGTGACCCTGAGCTTGTGAAGGACCACGTAGTAT
The DNA here is from genome assembly GCF_018294505.1 of Triticum aestivum. Classification (NCBI taxonomy): domain Eukaryota; kingdom Viridiplantae; phylum Streptophyta; class Magnoliopsida; order Poales; family Poaceae; genus Triticum; species Triticum aestivum. Next base: position 1,020 of record NW_025266232.1, read on the forward strand.
AGTTAGGCTTTCCAAGCCTCTTTTATTTTACTAGTTGTCTGTACTCAGACAAGTTACTTCCGCTGCCGGTTTGTATGACTGTATGACTTGTATGTTGGGTCGTGAGACCCGTACCTTTGTGTATGTTATGTATGGCTCCCTGAGCCTTAAATAAAGTACTTGAGTCATAGAGTCATGTTGTGATGCTTCGTTGTATTTGCACATATCGAGCATATTGAGTGTATGATTGAAATGCTTGGTATGTGTGGGATCTGACCACCTAGTTGTTTATCTTTAGTAGCCTCTCTTACCGGGAAATGTCTCCTAGTGTTACCGCTGAGCCATGGTAGCTTGCTACTGCTCTGGAACACTTGGGCTGGCCGGCATGTGTCCTTCTTCGTTCCTGTGTCTGTCCCTTCGTGGAAATGTCACGCTTTGAGTACCGGAGTCCTGTTAGCCCGCTACAGCCCGGTTTACCGGAGTCCTGCTAGCCCAGTGCTACAGCCCGGACCC
>NW_025266233.1:0-1511 GCF_018294505.1 Triticum aestivum
TACTAAAATGCACACAAATAGTTTTATGTGGAATGTACTAAAATTCTTTGAATATCACACTATTGTGAGGTCATTTTTTATATTTATTTACAGAGGGAGTACTAAAAATCTCTCTCTATTCTGTTTTCCCTTCCCATAAGGGCCACGGAGATGGGAGATCGAGAGCTGATCACGTTGCTGTTTTTCTCCTTTCCTTTATTTTCTCTTCCCGGAATCCCTCCTTTCCTTCTTTATTTTCTCTCCGTAATTCCTTTCCTTCTTATTACGGGACGGGACAACTTCCCAGTTTCCTATTTTTTGATTTCAATCCCCGAAATCCCTCCTTTCCTTTTTTTTGGACCGCATCCCTCCTTTCCTTTCTTATTACAGGAGAGCTTCCAACTTTCCCGTCTTTCTCTTTTTTAGGAAAGATGGGACCCACACCTCACCATGTTCTCTAGATGACTTCCTGATACCCAAGAAAATTAAAGCTGTATATAAATTGGGCAGATTTGATGTAAGGGCGCGAGGTGGGACTATTTAAAAACTATGTCGGCCATTGGTTTCTACAAATAACATAGGTAGCTCGGTTGGCTTCGCTGTTGTTTGTTACGCATTAGGTTTGTTGTTCGAATCCTCTAACAAGCATGCATTTTTTGCTTCAAACAGGATAGATGGGCCTGATTTATTGGGCCATAGCGCACGGGCTTGGCCTGGCTCGGACGAACTTTTTATACTCACCAACGGACGAAACGAACGTGGACGGATGATTAGTACCACCTTGGATTTTGGAAAAAATATGGACGTGTTGAAAAAAAAACTGAAAGCGTAAATTCACGGGAAGAAGCGTATTGTGACGGTGAACCCGACAAAGTCAATCCGTGCTTTATTATTATTATTATTATTATTATTATTATTATTATTATTATTATTATTATTATAGCACAAATGCCCGTGCGTTGCAACGGGTGAAAAAACCCACACTCTAACCCAACGGCTCAAGACCCCGTATTGCAAAAAAAAAATGTGAATAAATTTCAGAATTACACTGAAGGAATGTGGAATTTAAATCACAAAAATATCTATCTGGTTGGGAGTATCTCTTCACGTCTTTGTTGGAATTGCTTAATGATGCCTAAAAAATATCGCATTATACCGTAAATAGTAAATTCCATTTAGTACTGTCTTTGATTCACTACGGTGGTAACACGAATGTCCATGAGCCAATGTTGGCTAGGTTTATGGACTGTAGCATATCACTATTCGTGTCCAATGATATTAGGAGCGTTGTAAAAAGATTCTCCATTCCTGGCTAATATAACAGAGAAAAGTGCGGAGTTTATATCGCACATAGCGGGGACTCCGAGTCCGTATCTTATTGCTTTGGTGATGGGTGAAAGAAACAACAAACCTGCACTGCGTGCCACTATTTGCCACCTTTTGTATTCATTTCCAACAAACGTCAGAAATAAGATTACTCTCATCTTTTGTAACATTGTGAAAGAAAATTTGTTTCACTAAAAGTAAAAACC
>NW_025266234.1:0-1511 GCF_018294505.1 Triticum aestivum
GAGTGTTGATGACCGACATGTAAGCGCACCCCGGGGTTAGTTAATCATGGAAATCACTCCGGTACCCCAAAGGAGTGATTAATAGTCCACGAAACGGGCCAGAATCGGCCAAAACTATGAGTGTTGATGACCGACACGTAAGAGCACCTCAGGGTTCAACAACTATTGAAATCGTTTTGGGACACCAAAACAATGAGTAATAGTCCACGAAACGGGCCAGAATTGACAAAAACTGCGAGTGTTAATGACCGAAACGAAAACGCATCCGGGATTCGTCAATCGTGGAAATCCGTCCGGGATCCCAAAACTGAGTAATAGTCCAAGAAACGGGCCAGAATCGACCAAACTGCGAGTTTTGACGACCAACACGTAAGCATACCTTGGGGTTCGACAACCATGGAAATCGTTTTGGGACCAAAAAACGTTGAGTAATAGTCCACGAAACGGGTCAGAATCGACAAAAACCGTGAGTGTTGATGACCGACACGTAAACGCACCCCAAGGTTCGTTAATGGTGGAAATCACTCTAGGACGCCAAAGCAGTGAGTAATAGTCCACGAACCGGGCCAGAATCAGCCAAAACTGTGAATGTTGACGATCGACATGTAAGCGCACCCCGAGGTTCGTTAATCGTTGAAATCACATCCGGACCCGAAAATAGTGGGTAATAGTCTATGAAACGGGCCAGAATCAGCTAAAACTGTGAGTGTTGATGACCGACACGTAAGCGCACCCCGGGGTTAGTTAATCGTGGAAATTACTCTGGGACCCCAAAGTAGTGATTAATAGTCCATGAAACGGGCTAGAATCGGCCAAAACTATGAGTGTTGATGACCGACACGTAAGAGCAACTCAGGGGTCAACAACTATGCAAATCGTTTTGGGACCCCAAAACAATGAGTAATAGTCCATAAAACGGGCCAGAATTGACAAAAACCGCGAGTGTTGATGACCGAAACAAAAACGCATTCGGGGTTCGTCAATCGTGGAAATCCGTCCGGGATCCCAAAACTGAGTAATAGTCCAAGGAACGGGCCAGAATCGACCAAACTCGCGAGTCTTGACGACCAACACGTAAGCATACGTTGGGGTTCGACAACCATGGAAATCGCTTTGGGACCACAAAACGTTGAGTAATAGTCCAGGAAACGGGTCAGAATCGACCAAAACCGCGAGTATTGATGACCGACACGTAAACACGCCCCGGGGTTCGTTAATGGTGGAAATCACACCGGGACGCCAAAACAGTGATTAATAGTCCACGAACCAAGCCAGAATCAGCAAAAACCGTGAGCGTTGATGACCGACATGTAAGCGCATCCCGGGGTTAGTTAATCGTGGAAATCACTCCGGGACCCGAAAGGAGTGATTTATAGTCCACGAAACGGGCCAGAATCGGCCAAAACTATGAGTGTTGATGACCGACACGTAAGGGCACCTTAGGGTTCAACAACTATGGAAATCATTTTGGGACCCCAAAACAATGAGTAATAGTCCACGAAACGGGTCAG
>NW_025266235.1:0-1511 GCF_018294505.1 Triticum aestivum
GATGGATTGTGAGATTATGTTCAGATTGTGTTTGAGTAATATATTTGATTTACCTCTTTTATATTTATGTTCGTAAGTAATTCTTGCATGTTCTCCGTTGATGTTTATTGCTTTGGCCGAGTAATAGGTAGTAACTCCAAGAGGGAACGTTATGCTCGATTGTGGGTTCATGCCCCTCGATGACTAGCTTGAGTGACAGAAACATGAGTCTAGGGGATGTGCTGTTGCCACAAGGGGGAAAACAACGGTGCTTGTGCCCGCGGGTGCAAGGATTGTTTACTTTACGCAAAGTTATTTTAATGTTGTTGTCTGTTGCTTTGAGTTTACACTTTGGGTGTGGCTCGCAACTTAATACACGCGAGATGTTCTGGATAGATATCTCAAGGTGGATGATTAGTAGTAGATGCAGATGGATTTCGGTCTACTTACCTTGGCGTACTGCCCATGCTTTGTACCTCTACCTTTCTTGCAATATAGGCAGCATTGGTTTGCGCACATAATTCTGTCAATTGCCCAGCTGTAATTTGTTTACCTCGCATAGCTATTTTATCGTCTTTTGGGAGAGAGACATCACTGGTGAACATCATGGCGCCCCGGTCCATATTCCTATCATTGATCACATCGCTATTTACTTTCCGCTTTTATTTACTTTTTGCAGCAATATCCATCACTATTATCACTTGCATTTAATCCTTTGTAAACGACAAGGCCGGAGGGATTGACAACCTCTCTGTACTCGTTGGGAACAAAGTTTTTTGTATCTGTGTGCAGGTCCACGTTGATTGCTAATCTACGGTGCCGTTAGCGATTGACACCTCCTCGTTGAAACTGGGAGTCTCTGGGGATTCGATCCTTGGTATCTTTGCCAAGGGAAAACAACCACTACGCTGCATCTCAAACCTTACACTTGGGGTAACCAACGAGGGGCGAGAAGCCATCAAGGGTGTTTTCTGGCGCCGTTGCCGGGGACTCCGCTCTTCGAGATAGGGGAGTTGCATACTATCTTTTACCTTTGTTTTTTTAGTCTTGTTAGTTTAGCTTTCAGTTTTTGCTTTAGTGTCCTTTATCAAAAATTACAAAAAAAAAATTACTTGTTAGTAGTCCTTTCTGTTTAGTCAAGCATGTTAGGATTTGGTGCTTTGAGGGAATCAGAAGTTCTAGATTTCCATCAAAGGGATGGAGAAAATATGAAGAAGGCATGGGACAGAATTTCTGATGCACATAGAAGAATTATGCCTTGGATACCTATAAAAATTGTGCTCAGAAATTTTTACCATGGTCTTTTTAAATGGTGCAAACACTCTCTTGATATTATAGCTGAAGGAGATTTCCTAGAGTGTGATGAAGCTAGAGCTCTTGAAATTATACATGGTCTATCTAGTTACTTTGTTTATGATCATAGTTTTGATACTGTCATAGATAGACTTGCCACTATTGAGAAGAGAATGGATGCTCTAAACTTAATGAAGGTAGAGAAACCCAAACCTAGTAAGAGAGATATTCTGGAAACA
>NW_025266236.1:0-1511 GCF_018294505.1 Triticum aestivum
AGGAATTGATCGAAAGAAGGAGATTGATCACGAGTTATTGTGTTGTCAAATCAGATTTTTATTACCATGGATGAATTTATTGCATTTGGTTACCATACGTGAATTATTTGTTTATATCAAATATAGAAGAAAGTAATAGAAAACCAAGGACAAAACCGGCAGGGAGAAAACCGGTGGAGGGAGAAAAGAAAATCGATTGAGGGGAGAGGGGGTGGTACGAGAGGTTGGACGGAGTGAGGGGAACGTAAAGGGGGAGAGGGAACCTTTCTTTTAGGTAGTTTATAGAGATTAGGGATAGAGATAAATAGGCCTCATATAAAATTTTGTTGCATTCCGATGGCGCTCGATTACCGAACAGTTAAATATCCAAGTGCGCATAGCATGACTAATTAATAACCGTTTTGCAATAGAAATTCTTTTTTTGTGGCGCACTAAAGGTGCTAACCGGGCTGCTCTTTTTCCTCTCTTCCCTAACCCACCTAAAGCCTTTCTAATCTAACCCAAAATAGCTTAGAAAGCCCTCAAATACCGGAGATCCTATTCGGCGCTTCAGACGCCAGGGTGCCGACGCTGATGGGCTGGCCCATGTAGATTTTCCTTTTCTCAATCGCATTATGCAAAGAAAAACAAAAAAATTGAAATAATTCACAAAAAACGTAAAATTTGTGTATTCAACAAATTTCATGGATTTTAAAAAAATCATAACCTTGAAAACAGTTCATCAATTTAGAAAAACTTAATCAAATTTAATGAAAGTTCATCGAACTTCAAAAGAAAAGCATCGAATTAGAAAAAAGTTCATCAAAATTGAAAAAATAATTATATAATTAAAAAATTCATTAGTTTCAAAACAAATGTTCAAGATTTTTTAAAGAAAAACCCGCACATGAAAGAAAACAAAAAAGTAAGAAGGAAAAGGAAAAGGAAAAAATAAAGAGAAAAATAGAAGAAAGAAACCGAACTTAAGAGACGAAATAGAAGAACAAAACGAAGTGGATGTACTTCAGTGAGTTAATGGTCTGGTGGTTGGTGCGCTCCCTTCGAACTATGAGGTCGGCAGTTCGATCCCCTAGAGCGGAGTGGAAGTGTGTGCCGTTTGCTGTTTATACTTTAACGGGCGCCTGAATCGCGGAATAGAATATGCCCTCAAATACCCCGTGCTATAGTCGGTGCCTCTTTCCCACAATCCAACCCTAGCCATCCCAGCAATTCTTCTCCATAGACCCACGGCCACTTGGCGCCTCTTAATCAGGCGCGCCGTCACCAGCCACCGCCACGATCTGGATCACTGGATCCAGATTGGGCAGCAACCACGCGTCCTGCACGACCTCCTCTAGACGCAGGCCTCCTTGAGCTTGGAAAGAGTCGTCCAGAGCACACCCCGATTGGTAGCCGTCAGCACCCTCCCGTTCAATTGCGTCGCCGAGGGAGGAGCTCCGCCCCTAAGCTCTCCGCGCTCCCATCATACACCCTACTTCTTCTTCTTCTTCTTCTTCTTCTTCTTCTTCTTC
>NW_025266237.1:0-1511 GCF_018294505.1 Triticum aestivum
CTGTTCGGCTTCCATACGGCGGTCGAGACTACAATCGAAGAATGGAATGATGGAAAAGTTGTTATAATGTGTCGAATGTCCTATTTAAATGAGTTCTGAGTTTCAATGGAGGAGAAAATGTAAAGTAATAAATCAAAATGTTATCAAAAATACTAAAAATTATGTGACTCCTACATATATAAGTTATCGTAGGATTTTCAAATGGCGGCATACGCAATTTTGAAACAAGAAACGAAGCAAGGCTTCTATCACTTGTCGGTAATGCTATTTAAACAAGTATTCAGTTTCGCCAAAATAGAAAATCTACCATGATGGATCAAAACGGTTAAAAATTGTACCAAATTGTCTAATTTCTAGAGGTAAGTTGCTATCTGAGGTGCATATAGATGCACGGACTACCCTCGAAGCATGAAATGGTGGAAATGATTTCGGAATATGTCACTGATGCTTCATAATGAGTTTTCATTTTTCAATGAAATGAAAATCTATAGTGATGGATCAAAAGGGAATAAAATTGGTGATGAAATAATATGATTACTAGTTATAAATTGTTATACGAGATCAATATGATAGAACATACAACTTCCAAAGATTGAAAGGAAGAAATGCTGATAGAATTTCTAAATGATGCTATTTAAGTAAGTTTCTTTTAAGCAAAAAAATATACGGTAACCGATAAAAAGTTTAAGTAAGGTGCTAAACATTTATAATTTATGTGGATAAGCTGTTCGACTTCCATACGGCGGTCGAGACTTCTCTCGAAGAATGGAATGATGGAAAGGTTTTTATAATTTGTTGAATGTCCTATTTAAATGAGTTCTGAGTTTCAATGGAGGAGAAAATGTATAGTAATAAATCAAAAGGTTATGAAAAACTACTAAAAATTATGTGACTCCTACATTTATAAGTTATTGTTCGATTTTGAAATGGCGACATACGCAATTTCGAAACAATAAACGAATCAAGGCTTCTATCACTTGTCGGTAATGCTATTTAAACAAGTATTCAGTTTCGCCAAAATAGAAAATCTACCATGATGGATCAAAACGGTTAAAAATTGTACCAAATTGTCTAATTTCTATAGGTAAGTTGCTATCTGAGGTGCATATAGATGCACGGACTACCCACGAATCATGAAATGGTGGAAATGATTTCGGAATATGTCGATGACGCTTCATTAATAAGTTTTCAGTTTTCAACGAAATGAAAATCTATAGTGATGGATCAAAATGGGAACAAAATTGGTGATCAAATAAGATGATTACTAGTTATAAATTGTTATACGAGATCAATATGATAGAACATACAACTTCCAAAGGTTGAAAGGAAGAAATGCTGATGGAATTTCTAAGTGATGCTAATTAAGTAAGTTTTTTTAAGCGAAACAATATACGGTAACGGATCAAAAGTTTAAGTAAAGGTGCTAAACATGAATAATTTATGTGGATAAGCTGTTCGACTTCCATACGGCGGTCGAGACTACTCTCGAAGAATGGAATGATGGAAAGGTT
>NW_025266238.1:0-1511 GCF_018294505.1 Triticum aestivum
TTTTTGAAGGCCGCTTCTCCGTCGGAACTGCATCCCTTGCTCGGATGGTGACGACCGGCCGCCGGAGCCTTCCTTTTGGTGCTGCGCTGGCCCTCCCCGTAGACGGCCGCGTCCTCCGCCTTGCTGCACTGCTTGGGCGGAAACTCTCTGCTGGCCATCACTCCTCGGATCAGATCTAATCACCGGAGGCTGGACGGAAATCAGGCAACTTGTGTAGGGGCTGCTTCAATTTAGCGCTCGCCGTGGTCCGAAAAACCCTAGCAGCTCTGCTCCGTTCCGGAGATGGATTCCTTCTTCGTATCGAATTCCTAATTTTTTTAGAGGTACGAATTCCTAGATAAATAAGGCCATCCCGGTGCTCCTATTTAGCGTTGCGGCTGTCGGGGAAATCGATTCTGCCCATAGGTTTTTTTTTCGGGTGTCTGCCCATAGGGTTTTCAGTAGGGCTGCAGCCGCTGCTGCCTGGTCCCCTCGCCTTCAGCTGCCCCCTAAACATTCAGAGATGGGAGACCTTGCATCTTCAAAAGTTTTATGTTATTTGTCTTCGTCTAGTGAACCTCGTATTTTGTAAAAGAAAAAAAGAATATCGTTCTTCTGGTCATGCCATGGGCTTACAGAGTTTTTTGTCCTCGCAGATTTGATTATTCAGATTTGATGCGTTTATGTCGGTGTTTCGAAATTTCTTTATTGGTTTGATTTTTTGTGGAGTTGAAATCTTATATCGACACTGTAGTGAAGATATTGTGATCCGACGGCTTGCACTTCAAAGGGATCATCCCCGGCCCGAGTATGTTCATCGACCAAGGTTTTCCTTTTTTTTTATGGGCAACTCAAGGCGCTTTAAAAACCATTCATAGTGACGGCTTGATGCAAGCAAGCGCTCTGTTCGCGTCAAGCGACACATAGTCACCCCTGTTGGTGAAACGCACAGGTGAGAAAGTGAGCAGCGCCATATCTTCTATATCTAAATAGTTAACACCCACTAACCTATTTTTCCTCAACATAAAAGTATGTTACCTCATCATTCAACATGCATTGAGAAAGACCAACCACAACATGCAACCATTCATAATAAAAAGCCACCTGAACATGCAAACAGAATTTACATACTATTATGATACTTATATTATACAATAACCAAACAAGACAAATTACTTTTTTCAGTTTGAGTTATCGTATTGTTACTCTACATATTCATGCTTCATACAACCAACTCTCACTGAATATATTGCAAAACATTCCCGCAACAATGCATTGGGTATTTATTTTTTAGAGAGCAATGCCATATTGTGCCGGCCCGCAATGCATACCAGCTTAGGGAAACCTTCTAGAAGGGTCTAGTCGGTTCAGGTCCAGCTATTTCCTTTCTTTTCTTCTTCTAATGTTTCTTACCTACTTTCCTTGTTTTCTTTTTCTTTACTTAAGTGTTTAGGAATTTTTCTAAAAAAATTTGGACTTTAAAAAAATTAGTCTGTTCAAAACAGTGTTTGGAAAATTTTAGGATTTTTTTT
>NW_025266239.1:0-1511 GCF_018294505.1 Triticum aestivum
CCACCACCCGAAGCGCCGATGCAGCCGCTCTCGAACGCCACCAGCCGCGCAACCTCTCGTGGCCGGAGATGGCCAGACGAGGAGCGCCACCGCGTCTGCTTACCGCCGGCGTTTAGTCGCCGGTTTAGATGACATGGCTCGTCATTAACTGTTAACAGCCCCGCTAATTAACCCCCAGGGTCTATGACAGCGGGCCCCGCGAGCTAATTACTTCTGTTAGGACTTAAATAGTCACATAGCTAGCACTGTGACACTGACCAAAGGGTCCCACAGGTCAGATTTGACCTGGACAACGCCCGTTGACTTGCTGACGTCACCGTGAAGTCATGCTGACGCAGTAATAGGTTTTCTGGATTTAATTTAGTTCTGAAAAATCCAGAAAATGCCTAAACCTTTAATAAATCATAGAAAATTAACCGTAACTCCAAATTAAATAATTTATATATGAAAAATTATCAGAAAAATTCAAGGAATCCATCTGTACCATTTTCATGCATGTTTGAACAATGTTTGTCCTCTGTTTTGGACAAAACGAATAAAGGGCATTTAAATAATCATATATGGAGTTGGAATTCGAATCTTGTATTCAAACCAACCTCATTTAATCTGTCGCTAGTTGCAATAGCTCAAAACACATTCATATTGCCATGTCATGAGCATGCATCATATTGTGCATTGCATTGATTGTGTTCCTTTCTGTGTTGCCGGTATTTGTCCCCTCTCGATAGACGTGATACCGATGATGTGATCGTTGACACTAATGAAGACTCAATGTTATCTTGGGAAGTGCCAGGCAAGCAAAACCCCCTTGTTCATTCCGATACAATCCTACTCTCTCGCTCCTGCTCCTTTTACTGCATTAGGATAACATCGATTCATCTGTTACTTGCTGCGGTAGCTGAACCCCTTTATCCTTTGCATGACCTGTCATTGCCACAGTAAATAGATGAAACCCACTAGCATGAGTAGGAGTTGTTTGAGCCCTGTTGTGCCTACTCATTCATGTTTGTTTGTCATGCCTGCTACTGCTTAGAGTTGAGTCAGGTCTGATTCATCGGGGATGAATCAGAGGCGTGTGAACATGTCCTACTGTGTGTGAGCTAAGTGTGTGAACACGATTTGTTAAAGGTAGCGGTGAGAGGCCATGTAGGAGTACATGGTGGGTTGTCTCATTGCAGCCGTCCTCAGGAACTGAGTTCTGTGTTTGTGATCCATGATTCAGCTACTACCACGCATTGGGCCCGAAACCAATGGACCCTCTCGGCTTCTTGATCACCCTTGTCCTCTGTCCAGGAGTTGCAAGTAGTTTCTGGTGTTTGTAGTATGCTGGAGGCCGTGCGCAGCGCTGACCGTAGGGGTGGGCTGTGATGCGGTAGGCACGTGGCACGGTGTACCGGGCGCCCGTTTGGTGTCTCGGGAACCCTGTTCACATCGTTTGGGGCTGTGAGCGAAACTCCGGCCGGATCTCCTCATGGATGGAACCCGAATAGGCGATAAACCTGGACTAGAGA
>NW_025266240.1:0-1511 GCF_018294505.1 Triticum aestivum
GGGAGGAATGGCAACGACCAAAATCGGTCGGCGATGAGGAAGGGGATCGGGCTGAGGGAGAGAGAGAGAGAACGGGGAAGGAGGCTGTGTGAGGTTAGGGGCGTGGGGGCACGGGGGCGGCGGGGGTGGAGTCCGGTGAGGGTCGGGGCGGCGGCGTCGTGGGTCGGGGCAGCGCGCGGGTGGATCTGGTGGCGAGGGAGAGAGGGTCGAAGGGGATCTGGTGAGGGAGAGATAGCTGGGGGGAGGGTTCTAATGGCGCACCGTCCAGTCGTGCGTCATAAGTATGACTATTCTAATGGCACACCTCCCCTCGGTGCACCATTAGAATTTTGTTTTAATCCAGTCAACTAACCATATCTACAACCTAACCCTATCTACAAGAGAACCCACCCACTAGCCCGACTGGTTAGCACGCAGCACACACACCAGGAGGTCCTTGGTTTGATTCCTAGGCTTCCTAATATTTTTTTATGCATTTTAAATGCTGTTTTTTATATTTATTTGTGTTTAAATATGTTTAAACTTGTTTAAATCATAACAGTAATATTTTTTTATAAAAACAGTAATAATTTTTTAAAAAATAGGTTCAAATTTCTTACTTGAAAATATCATCGGCGGCGGCGGTGGAGCGGGGGAGGGTGCGGGGATCGCGATCGAGATGGAGGGGGAATCGAGATCGAGATGGAGGGGGATCGAGATCAAGTGTCCTCATGATTTCAAAAAGTGCCCATGAAATTTAAAAATATTCATGATATCAAAAAGTGCCCATGAAATACAATCGAGAAATGAAGACTACGATTTAAATACAATCGATCTTAGCTAGCTATCTGTTCACAATCTTCTTGGCCTTCTTTTTCGCAAATGGAGTTCTTCTGTGGAACGGACGTCCTTTAGGTAGGGTGGTCCTGCTTCTTCTTGTGGTGTGTGCTGCTACTTCATCGTCGTCGTCATGTTCGATCTTCGGGTCACCGTACTTGTCGAAGTCTTGCTCATTGGCTACTCCATCCATTCCGATCATCTTCCTTTTGCCTCTCCTCACGACAACACGACTGGGCTTTGGCGGGTCGGTAATGAAGAAGCATTGGTCCACTTGGGAAGCCAGTACCCATGGCTCATTTTTCGCGGTGACGTTTGCGCCCGCGGTCTTGGATTTGGCTTCGGGTATAACCATGGTGGTGAAATATCGGTCTTCTTTTAGGACGCTCTTGGCCCATCTGACACGGAACATCGGCACCTTCTCTCCAGCGTAGCTCAGCTCCCAGATCTCCTCGATCCTTCCGTAGTATCTGTCCTTGTCCTTACCGGTGTAGGATTCCATCGTTACCCCGGAGTTCTGATAACCATCGCTCTTCATGTCCTTGTCCTTGGTGTAGAATGTGTAGCCGTTGATATCGTACGCCTCATAGGTCATCAGGTTGTGCTCGGCGCCCTGTGACAAGGCGAATATGAGTTGTTCTTCCGCGGAAGAATCTTCATGTAAAGGGTACGACAGAAGCTTCTGCTTGAACCAA
>NW_025266241.1:0-1511 GCF_018294505.1 Triticum aestivum
AACTTTTGGAGAACTTTTCTTAAGGAGTTCGTTCAGAAACTTGTATAGAAACATTCTTAATGAGCACTCGACAAACGCATTTTGAGAACATACACAAAGTCCCAGCTATGGACCTAGTGCATCATCATAACTGAGGTATCTTGCATTTCCCTACAAGTAAGTGGATCTCATCTGGAGATGTTTAGTGAAGTAGAATGGAAAAAACCGAATGCAACTACACAAGAACTAGTCTGTAACTGTCGTTCGGAATCAGTTTTGCGCAGTGTTAACTGGAACATGGATATCTGACTCATACAGAGTCCGTTTTGGCTCCACAAGTAGTCAAAACGTTTGTGACGACTAGATGCTTCAAAGGATTCTTCCATAGGGAACTTTTGGAGAACTTTTCTTAAGGAGTTCGTTCAGAAACTTGAATAGAAACTTTCTTAATGAGTACTCGACAAACGCATTTCGAGGACATACACAAAGTCCCAGATATGGACCTAGTGCATCATCATAAACGAGATCTCTTGCATTTCCCTACAACTAATTGGATCTCATATGGAGATTTTTAGTGAAGTAGAATGGAAAAAATCGAATGCAACTACACAAGACCTAGTCTGTAACTGTCGTCCGGAATCAATTTTGCACAGTATTAACTGAAACATGGATATCTGACTCATACGGAGTCCGTTTTGGCTCCACAAGTAGTCAATACATTTGTGACGACCAAATGCTTCAAATGATTCTTTCATAGGGAACTTTTGAGAACTTCTATTAAGGAGTTCGTTCAGAAGCTTGTATAGAAACTTTATTAATGAGCACTCGACAAACGCATTTCGAGAACATACCCAAAGTCCCAGCTATGGATGTTGTGCGTCATCATAACTGAGGTCTCTTGTATTTCCCTACAAGTAATTGGATCGCATATGGAAATGCTTAGTGAAGTAGAATGGAAAAAAATCAAATGCAACTACATAAGAACTAGTCTGTAACTGTCGTTCGGAATCAGTTTTGCGCAGTGTTAACTGAAACAGGGATATCTGACTCATACGGAGTCCGTTTTGGCTCCACAAGTAGTCAAAACGTTTGTGACGACCAGATGCTTCAAACTATTCTTTCATAGGGAACTTTTGGAGAACTTTTCTTAGGGAGTTCGTTCAGAAACTTGTATAGAAACATTCTTAATGAGCACTCGACAAACGCATTTTGAGAACATACACAAAGTCCCAGCTATGGACCTAGATCATCATCATAACTGAGGTATCTTGCATTTCCCTACAAGTAATTGGATCTCATCTGGAGATGTTTAGTGAAGTAGAATGGAAAAAACCGAATGCAACTACACAAGAACTAGTCTGTAACTGTCGTTCGGAATCAGTTTTGCGCAGTGTTAACTGAAACATGGATATCTGACTCATACAGAGTCCGTTTTGGCTCCACAAGTAGTCAAAACGTTTGTGACGACCAGATGCTTCAAATTATTCTTTCATAGGGATCTTTTGGAGAACTTTTCTTAAGGAGTTCGTTCA
>NW_025266242.1:0-1511 GCF_018294505.1 Triticum aestivum
TGCGTCCCGTCACCTTCCAAATTGCAAACATGTTCACATCGATCAAACCTAAACGGTTTCCCACTTAGGAGTGTATTAGTACTCTGTTATAAATACAGTACTATGCCAAGATGACTGCACATTCCTTCTTCACCTCCTCATCCACAAAAGCGAACAAGTCATTCAACATCGTTCTATTGCGTCTGCCATGACCAGATTGAGTTCTCGGTCGAGAGAATACCACCACAGAGAGGCGAGCATGGAAGCGGAAGCACGAGAGATGTCCCGCTTAGCCGCAAAAGTAGCTGACATGTCCCGCCGCTCCGCCGAAGCAGCACGGAGGTCCCGCCACGCCGTTGATGGAGCAGACTAGTCCAGTCGCGCCGCGGAAGCAGCAGAGATGTCCTGCCGTGCCGCAAATGCAGCAGAGATGTCCTCCCGCACCGCGGTGGCCTGAGAAAATCACTCGAGGGCACTCGAGGACTCTTACAGGCGCATGCATGCGATCCTCCATAGCCAGATGGATCATATCTCAGGCTGCATGAAGATGCGGGACGAGTTGAATGCATCATTTGAACAACTCTACGCCGATCGCGACCTGCTAAGGACGGCGATCGCCGGAAGGGCGGAGCAGGCGGAGGAGACCGCTACCTTGTTGAAGAGGACGGGCGTCATCGTCAAGAAACTTATGGACGAGAATGCCATGCTCCGCATCTAGTGCGACAGGCTGGTGGAGGAATCTGCGGTTGCTTCCGAGCAGCGTATTAAGGACATGAAACTTATGAAAGAGATCATCGCTGCTCGCAGCGAGAACTAGTCTCCGCGACCTGCAGCGCATCAGGAAAGTAGAGATTAGGGAGCCAAATCGTTGTATGCGTCTTCCTTCTTCTTTTTCCCTTGTGTATTTCGGGCGTAGACGCATGTAGCTTTTTTAGTTATCTTCCTAGATATGTAAGACAATTATTATCCACTTTCATCGTCCTTATATTCATCATGCTTGCTATAAGTCGTAGTCGATGCTATGTAGGTCCGTTGGATCTTACATCAAGATCCGTGCAAAGCTATCTTTTCAGATTTTCACTTTTCTCTCTTAAATATCTGTCCAGTGAGACATAGCCACACCATGAAACAGGGGCTCGGGCACCATTAATGGAGACGTTGGGAGGGAGGTGCGCGGTGGATAGAGGTCAAAGGGCTCTCCTCCTGATGAGCACGCGCAGGGGTTTGATCGCAGGACTCCCGTACTCAAATAGCTACCCCGCACGGCACCTCCTAGCCAATAAAAAAGGGACACGTGGCGGCACGTAATTGGTAAGTAGAACGCCCACGGTTTCAATAATAGTGGTTTTTCCAATTTGTAACGTTACAATACTTGTTCCAACATGTAGTTGTTTTTCCAATAGTTGTTTTTAATGTGTGCGCCTTCACAAAGATGACAGAAAAATTACCACAACATGTTGGTTCCAATGTCATGACACCATGCCAAGTTTCATGATTTTCACGCGTGTTTTGGATTTACAGGAATTAAAAAA
>NW_025266243.1:0-1511 GCF_018294505.1 Triticum aestivum
AGGCTTCTCAGCCTTTTTCATTTATAGATGTCTGTACTCAGACATGATAGCTTCCGCTTGTGCTTTGACTTGTATGCTCTGATTGTTGGGTCGTGAGACCCATGTTTGTAATGTCTCGCT
Organism: Triticum aestivum; assembly: GCF_018294505.1. NCBI lineage: Eukaryota > Viridiplantae > Streptophyta > Magnoliopsida > Poales > Poaceae > Triticum > Triticum aestivum. The sequence goes on from NW_025266243.1 coordinate 121, forward strand.
CCTCGGAGCCTAATGAATAATTACTTGAGTCGTAGAGACATGTTGTGATGCCATGTTGTATTTGCACATATCGAGCATATTGTGTGTATGTTATTGAAATGCTTGGTATGTGTGGGATCTGACCATCTAGTTGTTTATCTTTAGTAGCCTCTCTTACCGGGAAATGTCTCCTAGTGTTTCCACTGAGCCATGGTAGCTTGCTACTGCTCCGGAACACTTAGGCTGGCCGGCATGTGTCCTTCTTCATTCCTGTGTCTGTCCCTTCGGGGAAATGTCACGCTTTGAGTACCGGAGTCCTGTTAGCCCGCTACAGCCCGGTTTACCGGAGTCCTGCTAGCCCAGTGCTATAGCCCGGACCCACTTGCTTATGACCGACACGTTCGAAGCTGGGTCATGGATGCCTGTCCCTGTAAGTCTGTGCCACTTTGGGTTTACGACTAGTCATGTCAGCCCGGGCTCCTTATCATATGGATGCTAGCGACACTATCATATACGTGAGCCAAAAGGCGCAAACGGTCCCGGGCAAAGGTAAGGCGACACCCGTGGGGATACCGTGCGTGAGGCCACAAAGTGATATGAGGTGTTACCGGCTAGATCGATGTGACATCGAGTCGGGGTCCTGACAGCGTTGGTATCAGAGCTTGACTGCCTGTAGGATTACCAAGCCAAACTGGTCGAAGTTGAGTCTAGAAATTCTTTAGTTATATAAGGGAATTGATTGTGGGATGGAACGTAAGGCTCTTTTACTCCTTATACCTCATGGCCTTCTGATCTGAGTCATCATCTTCTCCTCTACGGGGATTAAGAACTAGGCTATCTCTTCTTTCTATCAGGATCACGTGTTACTAATCCGTAGACTTATAAGATTGTTGGATTTAAGCCTCAGCTCAGTTTCTACCTCTGTATGTTAATTGTTGATCTCGAAACCTTGATATTGTGTTTCTGAGTGGTTATGCCACCATTTTTGTGAATGTCTCAAATCGTTTCTGAGCATTTACAGCCGTTATGCTGTCCGAGTTATTCCAGGTTTCTAAATAGTCTGATGCATTTGCAAAATCCTTTTCCTCTGGTTTCGATGCTCCTTCATGCCAGCTCAATCACACTAATTGTTGAGTTGAGGTATTCTATTGCCTTGACATTATGTTGGAGTTACTATTATGGCCCTAGGTGTTTAGGGAGTCACCTAGTAATCTAGCAATGTTTTGTGATCCCAGTGTGATGATTCTGGCTCTTATTCTCGAAAGCATCCCGTGATGCCATTTAGTAGTAGGTATTCTATCCCTGGGTTTTGAACCCGAGATTCACCCTACTTGCTTCATGTTGATAGTTTTGCTCGTTCCTTTAGGTTATTAGTAACCTTTGCATTAGTCCTCGATGTTCGTGGTACATCC
>NW_025266244.1:0-1511 GCF_018294505.1 Triticum aestivum
TCACAGGATAGAGATCGCGCATATCCGAATATCCAGCTTGCACCGCCGGTGCAAACCGAGTCAACGTGGCCCAATGGTCAGCACGGGTATTGAAAAGCTCTAGCCTCAAGGCTCGATTTTCACGGTCCTTATCCTCGAGCATCTCAGCAGTGGTGCGAGTCCGTGAATCCTCCTGAGTGGGGTCAGCATAGATAGCCTGGAGATACCCTTGTGCTCCTGGAAGTGATCCTGGCATATACCGGAAATTAGAATCCCGAAATAGGCCAGTCCTGACTCGCATGATGGTCATCATAGAGTAGGCGGCGTCCTGCACAGCCATCTCAATAGTAACCCCGAGTCCATAGGAGCAGTGAAGGGGCTCGGTGGATCTAGGATAAGATGGAAATATCCTGACAGTGCAGAGATACTGGCTTTGATTAAAGTCTCGGAATTGCTCTTCGACCGTATACTCAGGATACCAACGGTATCCAGCCTCAGTCATTACCCTGACCAACATGGCAGTATGGCCGGGTACATCTAGGCATCGAGTCAGGCGAACCACTTGATTAAGGTCGCGAGTGGCCATCTAAAAACACAACCATAATGCAAAGGCATTAGAATTTCTAGCAAAATTTCGGCAGCATAACAGCTGTAAATGCTCAAGAAGGATTTTGAGACATTTGACAAAGGATTTCATACACACTCAACATCATCATATCAAAGTTCTGAGTCCATCCTAACAACATGATGTGGTAGTAGAACTGTACTAGGCTTGTATCCATCAAACCTATAAGGTACTACTGATTAGTAACACGTGATCCTGATAGAGAGAATAGATACTAATTCCTTAACCCCCGGTGGAAGAATAGACTAACTCAGATCAGAATGTCATAAGATAAAGGAGTAAAAAGAGCCTTACGTTCCAACCCACAAACAATTCCCCTACATATAACTAAAGAATTTCTAGACTCAACATCGACCAGTTTGGCTTGGAGAACCTACAGGCAGTCCGGCTCTGATGCCAACGCTGTCAGGACCCCGACTCGATTCCACATAGGTCTAGCATGTAACACCTCATATCACTTTGCGGCCTCACGCACGGTATTCCCACGGGTGTCGCCTTACCTTTGCCCGGGACCGTTTGCGCCTTTTGGCACACGTATATGATAGTGTCGCTAGTACCCATATGATAAGGAGCCCGGGCTGACATGGCTAGTCGTAAACCCAAAGTGGCACAGACTTACAGGGACAGGCATCCATGACCCAGCAACGAACGTGTCGGTCATCACCAAGTGGGTTCGGGCTGTAGCACTGGGCTAGCTGGACTCCGGTAAACCGGGCTGTAGCGGACTAACAGGACTCCGGTACTCAATGCGTGACATTTCCCCGAAGGGACAGACACAGGAACGAAGAAGGACACATGCCGGCCAGCCTAAGTGTTCCAGAGCAGTAGCAAGCTACCATGGCTCAGTGGCAACACTAGGAGACATTTCCCGGTAAGAGAGGCTACTAAGGATAAACAACTAGATAGT
>NW_025266245.1:0-1511 GCF_018294505.1 Triticum aestivum
GATCACAATATACCAGTTACAGAGTTTCCATCCGGATGGTGTCTCACCCTCGAGATACAAGTACAACAGAGTATGCGGGTTCTCCACATGAAAGAAGAAGAAGGCGGCCCCATGTTCCTAGCTAAGTCCACACCAGTGCTGCCTTTTGGCAATGTTGTCTCCATCTTGTGCGTTGATCCTCATGCCGTGCCGGGGGAGCGCAAGTTCAGGTGTGAGGTTGATTTCTACTGCAACACCCTAGGTTTGCGACAGCTTTCAAATTTCCAGATTGTAAGCACCAGTCTTTCAGATGGCTTCCCAGCGGAGCTTGGCAGCAACCCATTTCTTGTGCCAACAGGTTCTTCTAACTCTCCCACTACCAGCAGCAGCCTCACCATCCGCATTGCAAAGATAATCCATGACAGGCCAATAAGTGACTGGCGTTGGAAATCAAGATCGTAGCCTGATACTGGAGACTTGCTCACAAACACGTGTTAGAAGTTTTGTCTTTATCCTAGAGGCCGCAACTAAATTAAACTTTGTGATATATTCGTCTTGTACATCTTCAGCAGAGAGGTTCTGTTTTACTAGGAATATGGTGCCTTCGTGCTTTCTTCTTTACTTGGCCAGTTCTTACTTGTGAACTATGCAATGCATTAGTCTTGCTGATTGCACTTTATGATGGGACTGTCCATAGGGCATTTGTTGAACTTCAATGCTATCACACCTTTTCGTTTATCTAGTTTTTCCTATAAAGCAGCGCTAATATTTGTGTTTGTCCATGAACGCTCCCTTATGGTTGTGCCTTAGGCATTACTCATAAACCATGTCATCATGATCAGGTACCTTGCTACCACTCCATGTACGGGTGCACCATCAAGACACGTTACGTCAAGGGAGCGGATCACGAGAATTCATGCACATGTGCGCGGTGCTTCTGCTTAGAAGACTGCGGCTTTGCTGCCCCAACTCCCATGTTCCTGCAACATCTCAACGACGAGCATAATTGCCCATCATCTGAGTTTGAGTACGGGCATCGTTCCATCCTGCTGATCCAGGACGAAATGCATGTTCACCACAGCCGAGACGGTGGCCGCCTGTTCCTGGTAAAATTCACACCAGTGCCGCCTTTTGGCAATGTCGCCTCGATCTTGTGTATTGATCCTCAACCCGTTGATTGGAAGCGCAGGTTCAGTTGTCTGGTGGGTTTCAACTGCAACACCATTGGATGATATCCGTATTCTATTTTTCATCCCAGGAGTACCTATCTGTTTTTTTGGGAAAATAAGGAAGACCCCGGACTCTGCATCTGGACAATGCATGCAGCCATTTTACTAGTTATTCACAAAGACCTTACAATATAATGTATCAGTAAGTCTGAAGCCACCATCTTGGCAATATTTCTCGCTACTCCCATCCACTTGATGAAGGGTACCGATTGGCCGAGCCGAATACCAAACATACATCGAACTAAGGCCTATCATAAAAAATCAGAGGCCCAACCAAGCCATTGCCCGATCTTGGACACACAC
>NW_025266246.1:0-1511 GCF_018294505.1 Triticum aestivum
GGGCAGCGGCGTCGCGGCGGAGGGGCGTCGCGGCGGAGGGGCGGCGTCGAGGCGGCGGGGCAGCGGCGTCGGGAGAGGAGAGGGGAAGGGGATCGAGGGCGAGGGCGAGGGAGAGAGGAGATAGGTTATCCAACAGGTACATCCATACTAATGGCGCACCTCACCCTGGTGCGCCATTAGTATTTTTTTTTTGATTTCTGCTCGAGCCAACAAGTTATCTTCCACCTTACCTGATCCACACCAAGTTCTCTCTACTAGCTCGACTGGTCAGCAGCCAGTTCTCACACCAGGAGGTCCTGGGTTCGATTCCCAGGCTCCACAATTTTTTTTATGCATTTAAAATGCTGTTTGATATTTATTTGTGTTTAAATATGTTCAAACTTGTTTAAATCATAATAGTAATATTTTTTTATAAGACAATAATAATTTTTTTAAAAATATCATCAAACAGTAATGCCGGTGGAGCGGGGGAGGGTGCGCGGGGTGCGGGGGGCCGGTGAACCGGGGGGTGCCCGGTGGCGAGGGGGACCGGATCTGGCGAGGTGGGATAGCTAGCGATCGAGATGGAGGGGGATCGAGATCGAGTGTCCATGAAATTTAAAAATATTCATGATAGTTCAAAAAGTGCCCATGAAATACAATCGAGAAATGAAGGCTACGATTTAAATACAATCGATCTTAGCTAGCTATCTGTAGACAATCTTCTTGCCCTTCTTTTTCGCAAATGGAGTTCTTCTGTGGAACGGACGTCCTTTAGGTAGGGTGGTCCTGCTTCTTCTTGTGGTGTATGCTGCTACTTCATCATCGTCGTCATGTTCGATTCTCGGGTCGCCGTACTTGTCGAAGTCTTGCTCATTGGCTACTCCATCCATTCCGATGATCTTCCTTTTGCCTCTCCTCATGACAACACGACTGGGCTTTGACGGGTCGGTAATGAAGAAGCATTGGTCCACTTGGGAAGCCAGTACCCATGGCTCATTTTTCGCGGCGACGTTTGCGCCTGCGGTCTTGGATTTGGCTTCGGGTATAACCATGGTTGTGAAATACCGGTCTTCTTTTAGGACGCTCTTGGCCCATCTAACACGGAACATCGGGACCTTCTCTCCAGCGTAGCTCAGCTCCCAGATCTCCTCGATCCTTCCGTAGTATCTGTCCTTGTCGTTACCGGTGTAGGATTCCATCGTTACCCCGGAGTTCTGATAACCATCGCTCTTCATGTCCTTGGCCTCGGTGTAGAATGTGTAGCCGTTGATATTGTACGCCTCATAGGTCATCAGGTTGTGCTCGGCGCCCTGTGACAAGGCGAATATGAGTTGTTCTTCCGCGGAAGAATCCTCATGTAAAGGGTACGACAGAAGCTTCTGCTTGAACCAACGCGTGAAACATGAGTTGTGCTCTTTGAGTATATCTCCGTCCGTCCTCTGTTGGCCTCGGTCATTGTACGTCTTCTTAATAAAGGTTTTGTGCTCTACCACCCAAGGATCGACCACGTCTATGTGTTGTAGCGCGAC
>NW_025266247.1:0-1511 GCF_018294505.1 Triticum aestivum
AAAGGCTCACACAGAGCCCAAAGGCTAGATACACAAGCTAGCCAAATAAAGGATAAACCACAACCGGTTGGCTCAAAAATAGACAGGTAAACTAATTGCCTATCCTATTACATGACCGCCATCCAAACCGGCTGAAGATATCCCGAGCTACCGTCTCCCATCGGATAGCACCAGTAACCAAAAGCTCCCTGGCCTCCGTCGGAGTGAGTAGCGACCAGGAACGGATAAGTGCCGTAGCTCTGAAGATAACCTGCAAAACATGAATGTTTGTTGTTCTGTTAAAGACAAGATCATTTCTGCAATTCCAAAGCGCCCATACTAAGGCGCACACCCCCAAGCGAATATGTTTTGCTAACCCGGGCTCTACCCTGTTGAGCCATGTTCCAAACAACATGTTAACCGAGCTTGGTGGATGAATATTGAAAGCAACATGAACAGTTGTCCAAAGAATTCTAGCTAGTGGGCAATCAAAGAATAAATGATTAATGGTTTCACCCTGATCACAGAAACTACACCTAGTAGGTCCTGTCCAATTGCACTTTGTTAAATTGTCCTTTGTTAAGATAACTTGTTTGTGTAGAAACCACATAAACACCTTGATCTTTAAAGGAACTTTGACATCCCACACATGCTTGGAAGAAGGAATCGAGCTCGAATTAATAACATCAACATACATTGATTTAACTGTGAATTCACCCGACCTAGTGAGATTCCAGCGCAGTTTATCAGGTTGTTGTGAAAGTTGGACTTGCATCAGTCTCCTAACTAGATGTAGCCACTGTTCCCAGCGATTGCCCACTAACGATCTTCTAAATTGAATATTAAGGGGTATCGAAAGAAAGACCGTTGCAACCAGAGCATCGCGCCTTTGGACAACACGATACAACGACGGATACTGGATTGCAAGGGGTGTACCTCCGAGCCAAGTATCCTCCCAGAATCTTGTGCTGGCACCATTACCAACTATATGCTTTGCCCTCTGAAAAAATGAAAGCTTAACTTTCATGAGCCCTTTCCAAAAGGGTGAATCAGTTTGTCTAACCGTGATCTGAGACAAAGTTTTGGTTTGAAGATACTTATTACGAAGGATTTGAGCCCAAGTGGCGTCAGTTCCTGAAGATAACTTCCACAACCACTTACTAAGAAGGCATCGGTTCTTAACCTCGAGATTTTCAATCCCCATACCCCCTTGGTCTTTCGGCCTACAAATGATATCCCACTTCGCTAACCGGTATTTTCTTTTTAGCTCATCTCCCTGCCAAAAGAAACGCGATCGATAGAAGTCCAGTCTTTTCCTTACACCAACTGGGACTTCAAAGAAAGACAAAAGAAACATGGGCATGCTCGTGAGCACCGAATTAATAAGAATTAAACGGCCTCCATATGACATGAGCTTACCCTTCCAACAACTTAGCTTTTTCTCGAATCGATCCTCGATACACTTCCATTCGTTGTTCGTAAGCCTACGGTGATGTATAGGAATTCCTAGGTATGTGAATGGCAGCTCCCCC
>NW_025266248.1:0-1511 GCF_018294505.1 Triticum aestivum
TCGATTGCGCCGCCTGTTATCCCAGCTGGGCAACGGTTTTCCCGAATTTTTTGACAGCTGCTTGTTGTTTGCTCGAGCTCGAGCTCGCCTCCTTCTGTAGACGTGCTCGATTTAACTTCCTGATGTGGCGCTCATAGTCTGTGTCAACAGGCTTAGGAGCTGGTGGTTGAGCCATACGAATGAAGTGGTCAATATTTTTCACAGGCACTTTCTCCCTTGGCGGTGGTGGCGGTTTCGGTCCAAAATGGGCGTCGACTTCTGCCCGCACTATTGCATTGGTTTGCTCCTGGGTCCTGTCGTAAGCCCTCTCAGGAAGAGGAGTAGTGAGGTTTGGACCATATTTATATCGCTTGCCTCCGCTTGTACTTCCTGTACTATGACCTCGACTCGTACCGCTACGCACCATAGCTGCGGGGTGTCTCTTCTGCGATTGCTGAGGCAGCGGAGACGGCTGACGGGGCTGAGTTGGACGAGGAGGAGTGGCTTGAAGCTGTGGCAGACTTGGAGGAGGAGTGGCCTGAGGTTGTGCCGGACTTGGAGGAGGAGTGGACGTTTGACGCTGTGTAGGACTTGGAGGAGGAGTGGCCTGACACTTTGCCGGACTTGGAGGAGGAGGAGTGGCCTCACGCGTTGGTGGACTTGGAGGAGCGGGAGTCTGCTGACTCGGTGGCGGACTTCGACGAGGAGTCGGGTGACGCGGTGTCGGTGGCCTTCGAAAGATGATGCAATCCTTTCTCCATAGGATGATACGATGTTTGGCCTCTACGAGTGTGTGCTCCTCGTCACCTCCAGGAATGTCAAGCTCTAGCCCCGAATATTGGTCCACCACCTCATCAACCATGACACAAGCATAGCCTGCTGGAATCGGGTTGCAATGGAAGGTTGCATCGGGGGAATTTGTATAAGCAACGGCGTCAGCCACCTTCATGGATATGTTCTTCATTTTGAAGTGTAGCTCGCAGTTAGTGTTCTCCATGATGTCATCCACGGGGTATCTATCCAGCATTGCGTCAAACGGGGTGGAACCCACGCTGCTTCTCGGCATGGATGGGGCGGTGGTATCCAATGCCGGATCATCCGCTAGCTGTTTCAGCTGCTGAGACCCCCTTTGCTGGCTAAGTGAGTCGATCTGCTCCTGCTGCCGCTGGAATTTGACTGCCAAGTCCGCGTGCTTTGATTCTAGGCCTTGAAGGCGTTCATAGTCCAGCTTCCTCTTCTCCTCCTCCATCTTCCTCTGCTTCTCCTCCGCAATCTTCCTTCTCGCACGGGTTCTGTAGTCGGCGTTCCAGTCCGAAAACCCCTCATACCACGGAATAGCACCCTTGCCTCGTGTTCTTCCCGGGTGTTCAGGATTTCCCAGGGCACGCGTAAGCTCGTCGTTCTCTCTGTTGGGCTGGAACACCCCCGTTCGAGCCTCTTCTATTGCAACAAGTATCTTATCATCGGCTCCGTTCAGACATGCCTTCGTCGAAACTTTCCCTGTCTTCGGGTCCAACTCCCCTCCCCCCCCC
>NW_025266249.1:0-1511 GCF_018294505.1 Triticum aestivum
AAGCATGAATGAGTAGGCACAACAGGGCTCAAACAACTCCTACTCATGCTAGTGGGTTTCATCTATTTACTGTGGCAATGACAGGTCATGCAAAGGATAAAGGGGTTCAGCTACCGCAGCAAGTAACAGATGAATCGTTGTTGTCCTAATGCAGTAAAAGAGAGCAGGAGCGAGAGAGTAGGATTGTATCGGAATGAACAAGGGGGTTTTGCTTGCCTGGCACTTCTGAAGATAGCATTGAGTCTTCATCAGTGTCAACGATCACATCATCGGTATCACGTCTATCGAGAGGGGACAAATACCGGCAACACGGAAAGGAACACAATCAATGCAATGCACAACATGATGCATGATCATGACATGGCAAAATGAATGTGTTTTGGGCTAATGCAACTAGCAACAGATTAAATGAAGTTGGTTTGAATATAAAATTCAAATTCAAACTCCATATGTGATTATTCAAATGCCATTTATATGATTTGTGCTAAACAGCATCTATAAGTTGTTCTAACATGCATGAAAATGGTACAGATGGATTCCTTGAATTTTTCTGATAATTTTTCATATATAAATTATTTAATTTGGAGTTACGGTTAATTTTCTATGATTTTTAGAAGTTTTAGGCATTTTCTGGAATTTCAGAATTAAATTAAATCCAGAAAATACTTATTGCGTCAGCCCCACGTCACAGTGACGTCAGCAGGGTCAACTGGGCGCCTCCAGGTCAAACCTGACCTGTGGGACCCATATGTCAGTGTCACAGGAGTTAATCCCGGTCAAACCCAGCGCTGACTGGGGTTTGACCAGGGGTGGGGCCTACTGTCAGTGGCTCAGTGGCTTAACTAAAAGTAGTTATTAACTTAACCAAAGTTAGCAGGGGCCGGGCCCACCTATCATGGACCTAGGGGAGGTCAAACCTCTGGTCAGCCGAGGCTAACACGCCGGCGGCTCGTCGCCGGTGAAGCCCGAGACGGCGGAGGGGGTCGGAATTCCTCCTCCGGCGACCAAATGGCCGGCGGAGGGCAGCTACGCGTAGCTGGGAGTCGCCCGCATCCATTTGTGCAAACGGCAGGGGCTGAGGTGGCTCGAGCTCACCGGAACGGGGTCCGCGGCGGCGACCGGAGTTCGGCCCAGCACGGGCACGGGGCTACGCTTAGCGAGCGAGCGAGCTGAGAGGCTGGGCGGCCTCCTGGGAGATCCACGAGCTCGAGGTCGTGCTCGGACGCGAGTTCGGTGACCTGCAACGACGGCGGCGACATCGCCGGCGGAGCCGAGCTCGCGGCTCCGGTGGAATCGAGGCTACAGAGCGCAATCGAAGGGGAAAAGAGGGAGGGGAGGCGTGGGAGCTCACAGCGGTGCCGTAGGGGTGGTTAGCCGGCTCGGGGACGCGACGATGGTGGTGAATTGACGATGAAGATCCTCGGCGGCCGGCGATGGAAACGGCGATGGTGGCGGCGTTGCAGCACGTCCGGGAGGTCCGTAGCTCAACGAGGAGGTGGAGGGGGTTGTGG
>NW_025266250.1:0-1511 GCF_018294505.1 Triticum aestivum
CAAAATTATTTGAACTAGCTTATAGAGCGAGTTCAACTCTAGTGTAAAATTATTTCTACAAGCTTATAGAGCTAGTTCAACTCTTGTGTAAAATTATTTGTACAAGCTTATAGAGCTATTTCAGCTCTAGTGTAAAATTATTTCTAGTAAGTTACTGAGCTAGTTCAACTCTAGTGTAAAATTATTTGTACTAGGCTATAGAGCTAGTTCAACTCGAGTGCAAAATTCATTTAACTCGCTTATAGAGCTAGTTCAACTCTAGTGAAAAAATATATGTACTAGGCTATAGAGCTAGTTCAACTCTAGTGTAAAATTATTTGAAGTAGCTTATAAAGCTAGTTCAACTCTAGTGTAAAATTATTTGTACTAGACTATAGAGCTAGTTCAACTCGTGTAAAATTATTTGAACTAGCTTATAGAGGTAGTTCAACTCTAATGTTAATTTTTTTGTACTAGGCTATAGAGCTATTTCAGCTCTAGTGTAAAATTATTTGTACAACCTTATAGAGCTAGTTCAACTCTAGTGTAAAATTATTTGTACTAGGCTATAGAGCTAGTTCAACTCTAGTGTAAAAATATCGAACTAGCTTATAGATCTTGTTCATTTCTAGCGTAAAACAATTTGTACTAGGCTATGGAGCTAGTTCAACTCTAGTGTAAAATTATTCGAACTAGCTTATAGAGATAGTTCAACTCTAGTGTAAAACAATTTGTACTAGACTATGGAGCTAGTTCAACACTAGTGTAAATTTATTTGAACTAGCTTATAGAGATAGTTCAACTCTAGTGTAAAATTATTTCTACAAACTTATAGACCTTGTTCAACTCTAGTGTAAAATTATTTGAACTAGTTTATAGAGCGAGTTCAACTCTAGTGTAAAATTATTTGTACAAGCTTATAGACCTAGTTCAACTCTAGTGTAAAATTATTTGTACAAGCTTATAGAGCTATTTCAGTTCTAGAGTAAAATTATTTCTACTAGGTTATTGAGCTAGTTCAACTCTAGTGTAAAATTATTTGTACTAGGCTATAGAGCTAGTTCAACTCTAGTGTAAAAATATTTCTATTAGGCAATAGAGCTAGTTCAACTCTAATGTAGAATTATTTGAATTAGCTTATAGAGCTAGTTCAACTATACTATAAAATTATTTGTACTAGACTATAGAGCTAGTTCAACTCTAGTGTAAAATGATATGTACAACCATATAGAGCTAGTTCAACTCTAGTGTAAAATTAGTTGAACTAGCTTATAGAGCGACTTCAACTCTAGTGTAAAATGATTTGTACAAGCTCATAAAGCTAGTTCAACTCTAGTGTAAAATGATTTGTACAAGCTTATAGAGCTAGTTCAACTCTAGTGTTAATTTTTTTTGTATTAGGCTATAGAGCTAATTCAACTCTAGTGTAAAATTATTTGAACAAACTTATAGAGCTAGTTCAACTCTAGTGTAAAAATATTTCTATTAGGCTATAAAGCTAGTTCAACTCTAATATAGAATTATTTGAATTA
>NW_025266251.1:0-1511 GCF_018294505.1 Triticum aestivum
CAGTCAGTTACAGTCCATGGAACGGGCCAGAATCGGCCAAACTTGCGAGTGTTGTTGACCAAAACGTAATCGCACCCTGGGGTTCAACAACTATGGAAATCACTTCGGGGACCCAAAACGGTGAGTAATAGTCCATGAAAACGGCCAGAATTGGACAAAACTGTGAGTGTTGACGACGCACACGTAAACACACCCCGGGGATCGTCAATCGAGGAACTCGCTTTGGGAAACCAAAACAGTGATCAATAGTCCAGGAAATGAGCCAGAATTGGCCAAATTTACGAGTGTTGATGACCAACACATAAGCGCACCTTGGGGTTCAATAACTATGGAAACCGCTTTGGGAGCCAAAATGGTGAGTAATAGTCAACAAAATGGGTCAAAATTGGACAAAACTGTGATTGTTGACGACGGACACGTAAACGCACCCCGAGAATCGCCAATCATGGAAATCACTCTGGGGCCCCAAAACGGTGAGTAATAGTGCACGAAACGGACCAGAATCAGCCAAAAATGTGAGTGTTGATGACCGACACGTAAAAGCGCCCCAGGGTTCGTATGTCGTGGAAATCACTTTGGGACCCGAAAATAGTGAGTAATAATCCACGAAACGGGCCAGAATCATCCAAAAATGTGTGTTGATGACCGAGACATAAACGCACGCTGGGGTTTTTCAATCGTGGAAATCACTCCGGATCCCAAAACAGTGATTAATAGTCCAAAAAACGGGCCAGAATCGGCTAAAATTGCGAGTGTTGATGACCTACACTTAATCGCACCCTGGGCTTCATCAATCATGGAAATCACTCTGGGACCCCAAACAGTCAGTTACAGTCCACGAAACGGGCCAAAATCAGCCAAACTTGCGAGTGTTGTTGACCAAAACGTAATCGCACCCTGGGGTTCAACAACTATGGAAATCACTTCGGGGGCCCAAAACGGTGAGTAATAGTCCATGAAAACGGCCAGAATTGGACAAAACTGTGAGTGTTGACGACACACACGTAAACACACACGGGGATCGTCAATAGAGGAACTCGCTTTGGGAAACCAAAACAGTGAGCAATAGTCCAGGAAATGAGCCAGAATTGGCCAAAATTACGAGTGTTGATGACCGACACATAAGCGCACCTTGGGGTTCAATAACTATGGAAACCGCTTTGGGAGCCAAAATGGTGAGTAATAGTCAACAAAATGGGTCAAAATTGGACAAAACTGTGAGTGTTGACGACGGACACGTAAATGCACCCCGAGAATCGTCAATCATGGAAATCACTCTGGGGCCCCAAAACGGTGAGTAATAGTGCACGAAACGGACCAGAATCAGGCAAAAATGTGAGTGTTGATGACCGACACATAAAAGCGCCCAGGGTTCGTATGTCGTGGAAATCACTTTGGGACCCGAAACAGTGAGTAATAATCAACGAAACGGGCCAGAATCAGCCAAAATTGTGTGTTGATGACCGACACATAACGCACCCTGGGTTTTTCAATCGTGGAGATCACTCCGG
>NW_025266252.1:0-1511 GCF_018294505.1 Triticum aestivum
TCTAGTGTTGTTTCTGAAATTAAATTGAAAAGTGCATGTTTACTTGCCACAAAATCTGATATTGATGAACTAGATTTCAGCAAATCTGTTTGCTATGCTTTTGTGTGCAAAGAGGCATTATTTTCATTCGAGGACGTGCCTTCCTCTTTGCCCCCTGCTGTCACTAACATTTTGCAGGAGTTCGCTGACGTCTTCCCACAAGACGTGCCACCGGGATTACCACCTATTCGAGGGATTGAGCATCAAATTGACTTAATTCCCGGTGCATCGCTACCCAACCGTGCACCATACCGTACCAATCCAGAGGAGACGAAGGAGATTATGCGTCAAGTACAGGAGCTGCTCGACAAAGGTTATATACGCGAATCTCTTAGTCCTTGTGCTGTTCCTATTATACTCGTGCCTAAAAAGGATGGTACGTCGCATATGTGTGTTGATTGTCGAGGCATTAATAATATTACTATTCGTTATCGTCATCCTATTCCTAGGCTCGATGATATGCTTGATGAATTGAGTGGCTCTACAATATTCTCCAAAGTTGATTTGCGTAGTGGATACCATCAAATTCGTATGAAATTGGGAGATGAATGGAAAACTGCATTTAAAACTAAGTTTGGTTTATATGAGTGGTTAGTCATGCCTTTTGGGTTAACTAATGCACCTAGTACTTTCATGAGACTAATGAACGAAGTTTTACGTGCTTTCATTGGACGATTTGTGGTAGTCTATTTTGATGATATACTGATTTATAGCAAATCTTTGGAAGAACATTTGGAACATTTACGTGCTGTTTTTATTGCTCTACGTGATGCACGTTTGTTTGGTAACCTTGGGAAGTGCACCTTTGCACCGACCGAGTATCTTTTCTTGGCTATGTTGTTACTCCACAGGGAATTGAAGTTGATAAAGCCAAGATTGAAGCTATTGAGAGTTGGCCGCAGCCCAAAACGGTCACACAAGTGCGGAGTTTTCTTGGACTCGCTGGTTTCTATAGGCGTTTTGTGAGAGATTTTAGCACCATTGCTGCACCTCTCAACGAGCTTACAAAGAAGGATGTGCCTTTTGTTTGGGGTACCGCACAGGAAGAAGCCTTCACGGTATTGAAAGATAAGTTGACACATGCTCCTTTACTCCAACTTCCTGATTTTAATAAGACTTTTGAGCTTGAATGTGATGCTAGTGGTATTGGATTAGGAGGTGTGTTATTACAAGATGGCAAACCTGTTGCATACTTTTCTGAAAAATTGAGTGGGCCTAGTCTGAATTATTCTACTTATGATAAAGAACTATATGCTCTTGTTCGGACTTTAGAAACATGGCAACATTATTTATGGCCCAAAGAATTTGTTATACATTCTGATCATGAATCTTTGAAACATATTAAAAGTCAAGCTAAACTGAATCGTAGACATGCTAAATGGGTTGAATTCATTGAAACTTTCCCTTATGTCATTAAACACAAGAAGGGTAAAGAAAATGTTATTGCTGATGCATTGTCTCGTCGCTATACT
>NW_025266253.1:0-1511 GCF_018294505.1 Triticum aestivum
CCTTCCGCTCAGATCCACCACAGCGGCTGGCGTCATGGGTCAACAAGGGGCTCGACTGGGGGCCGTCCAAGGACGTTCCATTGCTGCAGGGCCGTATTCGAGACCTCCAAGAAAGAGAGATCAATCTGGTTGCAGTGGCGCAGGTTATGTTGATCCGGTGCCTTCTGCCCTGCAAACGTCGCCCCCTCCTCCTGTGGGAACTTAATCCAGAGGGACCACGAGCTCTCCAAAATTTTATGGGCACGACGCCCGTGGAGATGTATAAACTGTTCTTCGGATCATAAGAGAAGTGTCCGGACCTGACTGAGGACGCAGGACTAAGCTGCAATCGCCCAGATACTCAAGTAAGTAGTCCTATAACCGGACAAGCTATTCATTCATTTATCATATATATATGCCCTTTAAAGGAGCCATTTCTTGAACAGGAGTGGATAGCCAAGGCAAAGTTAATAAGATGTCCGGCTCCCCTCCTAGAGACCACGCCGGATCCCATGCTGACCAAGATGTTGAAGGCCGCGCCTTTTGAAGAAGGCGAAGGGGGGAGCGGGGAAGCAACTGCCTCTACGAAGGAGGCTATCAAGGAAGGAGGGATTAAAAGTCCCATCTTTCGAGGAGAGAAGAGGACCGCTTCGGAAGATCCAGAGGTCAAGGCCTCAAAGAGGGGAAAGGAATCTTCGTCAGAGAGTCCGGCGCTGGGAAGTAACCCAGCCGCACTATTTCCCCAAGGGGATCAGCCCTCTAGCAAGCCGTGAGTAAAAAGAAGGGGTCTTGTAAATAAGGAACATCCATGTATTTATTTCTAAAGATAACCGAAATTGTACCTTGTAGTTCGGATCTCAGCCCTTCTCAGCAGAGCTCGTCTTCGGGGGATCTTCTTCCGGAGATGATGGAGAGCGAAACGCCTCCACCTGTCGCACCCTCGTGCGAGGCGAACGACCCCGAGGTGTCGTCGCGGAGGGTTTCCCCAAGTCCGGCAGGGCCAGAAGGTCCGGCGCCAACTGGCGTGCGGTCGGAGGAGCTGAAGGATCTGCTCAGCGAGCGGCTATCTCAGAAGATCACCGTGCTCTAATGGGTACGGTGATTGAAAGAATTGCATCCGCGGAGAGCGGATTGCATGAAGCCGTCAGAAGCTTACTGACGGGGTTCGAGGTACGCAAAAATGATGTAGCTTCTGATAGTTATGCATATAGAATGCGCCCTGTATAGGTAGTAGCCTCTGAGACTCGGTATGTTGTCAAAATTGACAACATGCCGAGGATCATAATCTCAGTTATAACATATCGCCGCTCCTAAATAGGTGGCGGGGTCTCCGGTGGCCATCCGGACTGATGAATATGCCGAACTAAAGCGGCAACTTGACGAGGCGGATGCGGACATCGCGCTGGTCAATAAACGGTTTGACGAGTCACAAGGTATGCGACTTCTTCGCGGACACCTGGTAAGGGAGCTTGACGCCCATGCCTTACTACTTGTATCCTTAATGCAGATGGTGCCGCTGCTGTGGAGGAGCT
>NW_025266254.1:0-1511 GCF_018294505.1 Triticum aestivum
AGGGCCAAATATAGTTGAAGCTTTGCATTGGAGAATAAGGACTTGCTCTACACCAAAGATGAGAAGCAACAATCTTCAGCTTATGGAAAATAATATGGCAAGGCTCTGCATAGGCGTGCTCTTTCCTTCCATGCCTTCTCGGCCACTTCGTCGAACCTAGAGAATCCAACCAAAAAAATCTCAAACTTGAAAGATCTCGGATGCTTCGGGCCTTGTGCACCAAAAGAAGAGGGCCATGGTCAGCGAAAGACGAGAAAAGAGCATGGAGACCATGTTCCCCGAAGAAGATGTCTCCGCAATGTCACTGAGCGTGCATTTGGTGTGTTGAAGATGAAATGGTGTGTTTTACTGAAAATGCCAAGTTACCTTTGTGAGAAGCAAGCTCAGGTCATCATTACGTGCATGGTGCTTCATGAGAAAGCCATTTGAGAGACTTGGAGTTTGATAGATGTGATCGTGACAAGAACTACATTCCAGAGATTATACAACCCCAACCTATAGGAGAGCTCCTGCTCGACGCTCATGAGCGTCAAAAGCAAGACCTTTCGCTGAAGAATTCGCGCAAACTGGCCGGCCCATTCACCAGGCGACAAGCGTACCTAAAAAGAATGTCGAAAAAAATGGAGCGGCGGGTAGTCACGTCGCCAACTACTGCACCTACCGACTGAGCTTGTCTTAAATTACCGTGGTAAACTAAGAGTACTATGTGCGACAACAGATCCATCTTTTTATCTTCCTTAAAAGAATGAATAATGTTTTCTTGAACAAACTTTTGAACATGATTATTTTTTTCAAAAACATGAACAATTATTGAGAACATGATTAAAAATATATTTATGAAATTTTTATATATACGATGAACAATGTTCAAATATACATCAAACATTTTGTAATATACAATATAATATATACGCTGAACAATGTTTAACTACACAATGAACATTTTTTGTGATATATGCTGAACAAAATTTAAAACACATTAAACATTTTTTTATATATGACGAAAAAATTAAATATACATTGAACATTGCAATATACGCTGAACAAACATTTACATACACGTTGAACATTTTGTGACATACGCTGAACCATTTAAATTCTGAATAAATTTCTTAAATGTGAACAAAATTTGAAATCTGTAAAAAAGTTTGAAGTCACAAACAAAATTTCGGAATTTATAACATTTTCTGGAAAACAAAGTATAACAACTAAAACGAAAAATGATCAAATGAAAGAAAAGGTAAATAATAGAAATAGAAACAGAAGCGCAAAAAGAAAGAAAAGAAAAAAGGAAGAAGAAAACAGGGAAAAGGGGGAAAAATGGCCACAGAAAAAAATCCGGTTCAGGGAACCTACTAGAAGGTTCCCAAAAGCGGGTGCTTTCCCTAAGTGGGCCAGCCTGTGTGTCCTCGTTCGTTCACTTTGCTTCAGCGAAGCAGCGACGATCGGAGGCACACGTGCGCCATATATGATCTGCCAACCAATGCACTTAACCAATATAGATCATTTCA
>NW_025266255.1:0-1511 GCF_018294505.1 Triticum aestivum
TGTTACAAAGGGGTTTCATTTTTTTTGAACTTATTTGAACTCCTTAGGTTTTCTGTGCTCAAAATGCACCATTCAAAGCCACATCATCAATGTTCAACCCTTTGTGACTTCTTTTGTTATTTTTCATGCATTTACTGGTTATTTTGAGCTATAAGACCCTGATATTGAAAAGCATTTCAAATGAACTCTGAAAAGGTTGAAAGTTGGCATGGTATCACCATTTGACCCACATAGCATGTGCATGAATGTAGAGAGGGTTACGGTAAAAACTGGATGCACTTCGTGTACAAAACGGACAATCTCTTTCGAAGTATCAGGGTTTCATACGGAAACTCGTCTGTTACAAAGGGGTTTCATTTTTTGAACTTATTTGAACTCCATAGTTTTTCTGTGCTCAAAATGCACCATTCAAAGCCACATCATCCATTTTCAACCCTTTCTGACTTCATTTGTTATTTTTCATGCATTTACTGATTATTTTGAGCTATAAGACCCTGAAATTGAAAAGCATTTCAAATGAACTCTGAAAAGGTTGAAAGTTGGCATGGTATCATCATTTGACCCACATAGAATGTGCAAGAATGTAGAGAGGGTTACGGCAAAAACTGGATGCACTTCGTGTACAAAACGGACAATCTCTTTCGAAGTATCAGGGTTTCATACAGAAACTCGTCTGTTACAAAGGGGTTACATTTTTTGAACTTATTTGAACTCCATAGTTTTTCTGTGCTCAAAATGCACCATTCAAAGCCACATCATCAATTTTCAACCCTTTCTGACTTCATTTGTTATTTTTCATGCATTTACTAATTATTTTGAGCTATAAGACCCTGAAATTCAAAAGCATTTCAAATGAACTCTGAAAAGGTTGAAAGTTGGCATGGTATCATCATTTGACCCACATAGCATGTCCAAGAAAGTAGAGAGGGTTACAGGAAAAACTGGATGCACTTCGTGTACAAAACGGACAATCTCTTTCGAAGTATCAGGGTTTCATACGGAAACTTGTCTGTTACAAAGGGATTTCATTTTTTGAACTTATTTGAACTCCATAGTTTTTCTGTGCTCAAAATGCACCATTCAAAGCCACATCATCAATTTTCAACCCTTTCTGACTTCATTTGTTATTTTTCATGCATTTACTAATTATTTTGAGCTATAAGAATCTGAAATTGAAAAGCATTTCAAATGAACTCTGAAAAGGTTGAAAGTTGGCATGGTATCATCATTTGACCCACATAGCATGTCCAAGAAAGTAGAGAGGGTTACAGCAAAAACTGGATGCACTTCGTGTACAAAACGGACAATCTCTTTCGAAGTATCAGGTTTTCATACGGAAACTTGTCTGTTACAAAGGGATTTCATTTTTTTGAACTTATTTGAACTCCATAGTTTTTCTGTGCTCAAAATGCACCATTCAAAGCCACATCATCAATTTTCAACCCTTTCTGACTTATTTTGTTATTTTTCATGCATTTACTGGTTATTTTGAGCTATAAGACCCTGAAATT
>NW_025266256.1:0-1511 GCF_018294505.1 Triticum aestivum
TGTGTGTGTGTGTGTGTTAACATTGAGAAAATCAACGGATTTAATTGTTGTGGACAGAGAGATTCAAACTGTACATTTTACAATGAAAGGTTATATTAGATGGAGCATAGATCATTCCTTCCACACACAAAAGTTTGTTAAAAAAATGACGCTGTAGCACTGAGTTCTTGGTGAAACTGGTACAGACAAGGGAGTCTTTGACTCGTTGTTCGTATCATCATTGCGGGATTTACTAGATGCCACTCATCCTGTTTGAAAAAGCCACAATCTCAACAAGAACAATTTCATCATCCAGGTTCACTCTCTAGTTACTCACTCTGCTAGTAGCACCATCAGTCGAGGTACCGAGGATTAAGGTCTTACAATTATTATTAAGCAAGCATAATAACGCACTGAGTGGTGCCGGTCGATGGCCACGGACGAGGTCACGCCGGCCAACCAGGCTGACGCATGCAACGGAGGTCGGGGGCCACCGCCCTCGCCTCAGACCAGGAAGCTGCCGTCTCGCTTCCTCACCTCCACCTTGAGAAGGTGGACCTCGCCGGCGCTGCCTTCGCCAAGAGCTCGGAAGAAGCAGGTGTCGCCGACGCCGAGGCCGTTGTCGACGCAGAACTGGTGCCACCCGTACCTGAGCGACGCGCGGGGCCTGCCACGGCTCCGGGGGCTGTGCTTCAGGTTCACGAACCACGACTTGCCGCGCATCCGCAGCTCCACCTTGCTCCTCTCCGCGTACCCGTGCGCGTTCTGGAACTCCACCGGCACGTTCTGCATGCACACGCCGGACACGCCCGGCGACGGCGAGTGGCGGATTTAGTCAGTAACGCGCCTGGCTAGCAACACTCGAGCATGAGCGACTCACCAGGTACTGCTTCTGCCTCACGCCCAGGTTGCACTCCCTCAGCATGACGGTGAACAGCGACGCCGGCCCGTCGTCGATCCCCATCACCGCCATGCTGCTGCTGTTGCCGCCACCGTCGCCGTTGCTGCTGCCATCTTTGCTGCCACTGTCGCCGTCGCTGCTGCTCCCACTGCCTGCCAAACGCGAAAACCATCCTTCTTTAAATCTTGCAAAAGTTACAACCACCGTACTGACACGACGACAAAGAAGAGGAAGAAGAGGCGCGTACTGGTACTGCCATCGTCATCGTGCTGGTAGTGCCTGCGGCACATGCTCACGTCGAACACCTTGACGGTGAGCACGGCGTCGCCGTCGAAGCTGAAGACCAGGAAGTAGCCGAGCCGCAGGTCGTGCGCACGGGCGAACTGCTCCCAGCCGCGCCCTAGGTACATGTGGCCGTCGGCGTCCAGCACCACCTTCACGTCCCAAAAGCGACGCCCGTGGCCGGCATTCCGCAGCTTCACTTCCTGGGGCTTGCCGCCGTCTAGCTCTAGCAGCACCCTCGTAAACTTGTCAGGCAGCCTCTGCAGCGAGGGTCAAGCAGTGATTGAGCCGATCAAACTAGTACTAGGCAGCAGAGCGACAAATAGAGATGGGAGATCTTGTATATACC
>NW_025266257.1:0-1511 GCF_018294505.1 Triticum aestivum
GATGAGTATGCGGGTGATTATGAGGATGAGGTTGATCAAAATCAGATCTACGAGCAGCCACCAGCACCACCACCAGCAGGTCGACCTCAGGTATATATTCGTAATGGTAGGCCTGCACCACCACCTCAGGTACGAGATGATGTCCATATTCCTAAACTGAAATTGAATATTCCACCATTTGAGGGTAGATATGTTCCTGATATATATCTTACTTGGGAGTTAGAAACTGAACAACGATTTACATGTTTACAATATCCTGAGGAGAGACGAGTTGCTGCTGCTGTTTGTGCTTTCACTAGTTTTGCATGTGTATGGTGGTCTGAACATTGTAGATTATATCCTATTCCAACGACTTGGGCTGCTTTGAAAACTGCTATGCGTACGCGTTGGGTTCCACCATATTATCAACGTGAATTGCTTCAAAAATTGCAGCGTTTAAGACAAGGAAAAAATTCTGTAGAAGAATATTATCAGGAATTACAAACTGGCATGATTCGATGTGGTATTGTTGAGGAGAATGAAGCTATGCTTGCACGTTTTCTGGGTGGATTAAATAGAGAGATTCAGACCATTCTAGACTATAAGGAGTATACTAATATCACTTGTTTATTCCATCTTGCTTGTAAAGCTGAACGTGAAGTGCAGGATCGACAAGCATTGGCGCGAACTAACTTTTCTACAGGCCGACCTTCATCATGGACACCACGTGCATCTTCTACTTCAACTGCGCCAGCACCTCCATCCGGTGCCACCTCCAGCCGTGATACAAGAAAACAGGCACAACCACCATTATCTGCCAAGAGCGCACCTGCGGGGCCTGCACAGCGTTCTTCTTCTTCCATGGCATCAACAGGGCACACAAGTGATATTATTTGTCGTCGTTGTAAGGGAGGAGGTCATTATGCGAGGGAATGCAAATCTCCGCGTGTGATGATTGCTACCGCGGATGGTGGATATGAGTCCGCTAGTGACTATGATGAGGAGACATTGGCTCTTATTACATGTGAAGAACATGGTGGAGATGATTCTGATCATGAGACGCAATACATGGCTCCTGAGGACGCTGACAGGTATGAATGTTTAGTTGCTCAACGTGTTTTGAGTGTGCAGGTCACACAAGCTGAGCAAAATCAGAGGCACAATTTGTTCCATACCAAGGGAGTTGTGAAGGAACGTTCTGTGCGCGTCATAATAGACGGAGGGAGCTGCAACAACTTGGCTAGCATGGAGATGGTGGAGAAGCTTTCTCTCACCACAAGACCACATCCTCATCCTTACTACATCCAATGGTTCAACAACAGCGGCAAGGTTAAGGTAACACGTACTGTTCGTGTGCATTTTAGTATCTCTACATATGCTGATTATGTTGATTGTGATGTGGTACCTATGCAAGCATGTTCCTTATTACTTGGTAGACCATGGCAATTTGATAAAAATTCTGTACACCATGGTAGAAACAATCACTATACTCTTGTTCATAAGGATAAAAATATTACTTTGCTTCCTATGAC
>NW_025266258.1:0-1511 GCF_018294505.1 Triticum aestivum
AGAAATATCATGGTGACTAAAAACTTGTTCTACTTCAAGCTCCCAAGCTAGATAAATAGCAGGATTAAATCTACCCTCAAATGATGGTAAAGAGATAACCTGACCATATGCTTGTGTGTGTTGTCCCAACTCTCGTGATGGTGAAGATGTGTCCGTCATCCAAGAACTTCTACCTCTGGAACCTGTCATGATTAGTAGAAACAAGAACCAAAATTCGAGAATAATGTTCCTATGAACTACTAGGATGTGGTTGTAAAGTGCTCACAGTAAAGCAAATATCAATATCTTACAAGTTCTTACCATGCGGCAGGTGGTGACAGGCAACCAGCGGTGTCAAATAGCTCCGAAGATTGTGTAAAACGATTGCCAGGGGAACGTACGTATACACGGTGTAGAAATATGTGGAGCTGGGTTGGCTATATATGGTAGCAAAAGATTAGCAATAATCAATTCAGAGATGCAATGTTGAATAAACGCTCAACGACGGTACTGTGCTGCTCCTAGGCTAGACCAAACTAGAGACGCAAGCCTAGAACACTAATGAGGTCACGTCGTAGCACAACTAGCATCAATAAAGGATATGAAGTAGCTCTGGACAGCAAGATATAAGTGAAGATCACAATATAAGTAGACCTATTTGGAAGCTGATGTTGAGGTGCCAAATACTGAACTAGCTTCTGCAACTATTTAGATGCGGCTCGTCGCTAGCTTTCATTTGAGTACTCGCGGAGCCAAAACAGACTTCATATGAGGAAGTTATGCCTGTTTTACTGAACAGTGCACAAAACAGATTCCAATCCGAATTCAACTACGAGATTGAGTCTAGATAGATCCGAATTTTGTTTTTTTTCCCCTCTCTTTTTTTCTCACACTTTTTTTTTCTTGTCCTTTCTTTTTTTTCTCTGACTTTTTTTTACTTTTTTTCTCTCATTTTTTTTCTCTATCTTTTTTTCTCTCTCCCTCTTTCCAAAACAAACTAGATAAGATGTAGATTGGATGAAGCGAAAATGGGAATAATCTCAACTATGATTATGACAATGAACGGTGGGTAGCACGTGGAGGAAATTGATGGATGGGTGGTGGACAGCGGAAGGGATAACGATACAGCGGCGACGTGACTAATGTGAACAGAACTCGAAACTCTAAACGACCTAGACACTAAGACCAGCAACTCGACACGACGATGCAACCGATAATTTAACTATGCAAGCAATGAAAAGAAAATTGCAAAGGCTCAGACTGGCTTGGACAAAGGATGAATAGATCTAACTCTTTTTTGTGGATTTTTCTTGGACAATAGGTAAGAAAATAAATCTAATCTAGGAAAACTGGAAATTCTCACCGAGCAACCTGAAAATTGATACCACTTGATAGAGGCGAGGGTCCCGCTCTTTCGATGAGATGATAACTATCGATTTGGTGGAGACGACTTTGACGATCCTACTACAAACGTGCACGACGTTGCGCCTTAGCAATCGCTAAACCAATCTCCTGAGGTTACTGACGATGCT
>NW_025266259.1:0-1511 GCF_018294505.1 Triticum aestivum
ACTCTGAGACCCCAAAATAGAGTAGTAGTCCAAGAAACGGGCCAGAATCGGCCCAAACTGTGATTGTTGATGACCGACACGTAAGCGCACCTTGGAGTTCGACAACCATGGAAATCGCTTTGGGACCCCAAAACGGTGAGTAATAGTCCATGAAACGGGCCAGAATCGGCCAAAACTACGAGTGTTGATGACCAACACGTAAGGACACCTTGGGGTTCAACAACTATGGAAATCGCTTCGGGACCCCAAAACGGTGAGTAATAGTCCACGAAACCCGTCAGAATTGGCCAAAACTCTCAGTGTTGACGACGGACACATAAACGAACCCCGGGGTTCATCGATCGTGGAAATTGCTCTAGGTCCCCAAAACGCTGAGTGATAGTGCACAAAACGGACTAGAATCGGCCGAATATGTGAGTGTTGATCACCAACACGTAAACGCACCAAGGGTTCGTCAATCATCGAAATGACTCCAAGACCCCAAAATAGAGTAATAGTCCAAGAAACGGGCCAGAATCGGCCCAAACTGTGATTGTTGATGACCGACATGTAAGCGCACCTTGGAATTCGACAACCATGGAAATCGCTTTGGGACCCCAAAACGGTGAGTAATAGTCCATGAAACGGGCCAGAATCGGCCCAAACTGTGAATGTTGATGACCGACACGTAAGCGCACCTTGGAGTTCGACAACTATGGAAATCGCTTTGGGACCCCAAAACGGTGAGTAATAGTCCATGAAACGGGCCAGAATCGGCCAAAACTGCGAGTGTTGATGACCAACACGTAAGGACACCTTGGGGTTCAACAACTATGGAAATCGCTTCGGGACCCCAAAACGGTGAGTAATAGTCCACGAAACCCGTCAGAATTGGCCAAAACTCTCAGTGTTGACGACGGACACATAAACGAACCCCGGGGTTCATCGATCGTGGAAATTGCTCTAGGTCCCCAAAACGCTGAGTGATAGTGCACAAAACGGACTAGAATCGGCCGAATATGTGAGTGTTGATCACCGACACGTAAACGCACCCTGGGGTTCGTCAATCATGGAAATGACTCTAAGACCCCAAAATAGAGTAGTAGTCCAAGAAACGGGCCAGAATCGGCCCAAACTGTGATTGTTGATGACCGACACGTAAGCGCACCTTGGAGTTCGACAACTACGGAAATCGCTTTGGGACCCCAAAACGGTGAGTAATAGTCCATGAAACGGGCCAGAATCGGCCAAAACTGCGAGTGTTGATGACCAACACGTAAGGACACCTTCGGGTTCAACAACTATGGAAATCGCTTCGGGACCCCAAAACGGTGAGTAATAGTCCATGAAACCCGTCAGAATTGGCCAAAACTCTCAGTGTTGACGACGGACACATAAACGAACCCCGGGGTTCATCGATCGTGGAAATTGCTCTAGGTCCCCAAAACGCTGAGTGATAGTGCATGAAACGGACACGATTCGGCCGAATATGTGAGTGTTGATCACCGACACGTAAACGCACCAAGGGTTCG
>NW_025266260.1:0-1510 GCF_018294505.1 Triticum aestivum
CTACTGCTCTGAACAATTAGGTGGTTTGCATAAGCCACCGGTTCCCCCGTGCTGTGTACAATGTGATACGGATCATCATAGGATCAAACTTAATACAGGAAGTACACACTCACTGTTTCCGAACTATACTACTTTGTATGTTCATTCTCCTTTCCTTTTAAATCTCTAATTTATTTGCACGTATTTTATTTGTTATCATTTGGCTTCTTAAGAACAAATCTATTAGGCAAGGATTCAACTAATGAAAGAGATGCTGATCATCTTTCCTGCAGTGAGGTACCTTCTGATCATGTTACTAATCTGTATCGACATTATTTGGATGTGAAACTCAGCCTTCTTAAAACATCTGCAACACATATGTGCACTCCGAAATGGTAAAATATTTGCATTCTATAGGACTTCAAGTTTGTGTAGCATTCCCATATTAACTTGGTTAGTGTATATGCTGATATGCATTTTTCCTGCACAAGATTAGAAAGGGTGATAGAGTTTCACAAGACTACTTGCCACTTCTTCAACGATCGGTGAAAGAAGATGACTAATTGCTGAAATTGATGTTCTGTATACAGAATTAAGACATGCCACTATAGATGTTTTTTAAGGCAGCTAGCTACTTGGATTGCACAAATCAACAAGTACTCCCGCAGTTAAGATTTATTTCCACATGAAAATAATAGCCTTGAAGTTCAAATCTTCTATTGAAACTCCTTTTCTATGTATGAACCTCAAGACAACTTCCAGTAGACCTGGCCAATGGAAATCTCAGATCTCTTAGCCTATAAGATCTCGGTCAGATATTCTATTCGTACCTCAGCGTATTGTTTCTCAAGTATTATGCCTAACTCCAAAACATCTTTTGTCAAGAGTAATAACGTAGCTGTTGAGAACTTGGCATAAATGGTTGCTTGTTGCAAGAAGAGTGGTATCAATATTACCATATAAATAGATGTTGTTTGAATTATTCTTGATTATTTGTATTATGTTTATAGCTCTCTTCTCTGTTCTTAACTAGAGGACATGGACTTGTGAGAGAGGCTTGGTCCATACTAATTGCCCTAGGGGCATGCGAATCTTTTTCTCCTCTTCACCCTGGTCCATCCACGGAGACATATTTTTCCTTTAGGCCCGGTCGCACTAGCGCAGTATGCCTCAACCGCTAACCCCATGAGCGAGGTAAATTTCGTTCCGTATGGACGTAATTTCTCCTTTTTTAGGTCTGATCCCCATGGCAGTTTCGACGGCAATTGGGGGGCGAGCAGCTTGATTGTGTGCGTGTGTAGCAGCGGTTGTTCATGGTGGTTCGATGAGTGGCTGCTAGGCACGACGGCGTGGTGGCCGTTAGCCTGGGCCGCCGTCGTACTGATCTCGCGCTTCCCGCCAAGTCGGTTCAAGAGCCGGTCGACGACGAGGACCAATCTTCGGGGAGCTCCCTAAGCCCGCCCAAAATTGGCATCTTCCCCGAAGGTGGACGCCACCTCCAGTCCGCGGTGACCCTAGAGAAGAGGAGAAG
>NW_025266261.1:0-1510 GCF_018294505.1 Triticum aestivum
CATGTGCACATTGTTGTAGGGAGAACAACATAAATATAGCTTCCCCCTTACTTACCTAGCAAAACAAGGTAACTTAACCACTTAATTTGAATGAATCTATGGTGGAAATGAGGTGAAAAAGAGGAGGCACCCGAGACAAGGAGGAGGCGGTGGAGAGAATGAAGTGGGGAGAAAGTGAGTGTGGGAGGAGAGGCTGTCCAAAATATCTTGTTGCTGCCCACTTACTAATGGCGCACCAGCAACAAATGCGCCATTAGTAATCCAGGTTACTAATGGCGCACCCCCTGGTGGTGCGCCATTAGTACTTTTGCAAAAAAAAGGAATAAAAACAATAATAAAAAAAATAACATTAGTGGCGCACCTTCTGGCTGGTGCGCCATTACTAGTTACAACTAGTAATGGCGCACCACCACCGGATGCGCCATTAGTATGTTTGGACAGGCGCACTAGTTCAAAAAAAAAAGTTGGTACTAATGGCGCACCGTGGGCAGGGTGCGCCATTAGTAGTTTCAACACTAATGGCGCATTAGAGGGTGGTGCGCCATTAGTATATACTAATGGCGCACCACATGTCTGGTGTGCCATTAGTGTCAATTCCATCTATAGCCCTTTTCCTAGTAGTGGAAAGAAACACAACATTCAGAGAAACACGCAATAGCTTGCAGTGGCTTCCGTCGTGCGGTCCTTTCAAAAGTTCATAGCAGCGGAGCGCAATGCAGGCCGAAAAAAAGATCATCTACTGCATTCTCCCCACCAGAATGAACACAGGCCGGCAGCTCCTCGATAACCTCATGGAAAACCATCATCATCTTTCCTGCAGGCTGTTTACTGCTGCTGCTATGCTGCAGGGGCGGAGGAAGGGGCGCCGCCGGTGGAGAGGGCGAGGCCGAGGACGGCGTGGGGCTTGAGGGCCTGCGGCCTGGTGAGGCCGATGAGGTGGTTGTCCCCGACGCTGGCGGAGCTAGGGTTCGGGGAGAAGGCGGGTGGGGGCGCGGCTTCGGGGCTCGGCTCGGGGACGGCGAAGGAGGCGAGGGGGGCGTAGAGGGGGACGGCGAACACGGGGGGCAGTGGGTGAGATCGATGAGGCAGGGGAGAGATTAGAGAGATTGGGGATTTAATTAGTGTACTACTATTCTAATGGCGCACCACCACCTCGTGCGCCATAAGTACGACTATTCTAATGGCGCACCAGCGCCCGGTGCGCCATTAGAATTTTGTTTTAATCTAGCCCACTAGCCCTATCTACAACCTAGCCCTATCTACAACAGAACCCACCCACTAACCCGACTGGTCAGCACGCAGCACACACACCAGGAGGTCTTGGGTTTGATTCCCAGGCTCCCCAATATTTTTTTATGCATTTTAAATGTTGTTTTTTATATTTATTTGTGTTTAAATATGTTCAAACTTGTTTAAATCATAACAGTAATATTTTTTTATAAAAATAGTAATAATTTTTTAAAAAATATGTTCAAATTTGTTACTTGGAAATATCATCGGTGGCGGCGGT
>NW_025266262.1:0-1510 GCF_018294505.1 Triticum aestivum
CCTAGTTCTTAATCCCCGCAGGAAAGATAAGATGACTCAGATCAGAAGGGCATGAGGTATAAGGAGTAAAAAGAGCCTTACGTTCCATCCCACAATCAATTCCCTTATATAACTAAAGAATTTCTAAACTCAACTTCGACCAGTTTGGCTTGGTAATCCTACAGGCAGTCAAGCTCTGATACCAACGCTGTCAGGACCCCGACTCAATGCCACATCGATCTAGCATGTAACACCTCATATCACTTTGCGGCCTCACGCACGGTATTCCACGGGTGTCGCCTTACCTTAGCCCGGGACCGTTTGCGCCTTTTGGCACACGTATATGACAGTGTCGCTAGCATCCATATGATAAAGAGCCCGGGCTGACATGGCTAGTCGTAAACCCAAAGTGGCACAGACTTACAGGGACAGGCATCCATGACCCAGCATCGAACGTGTCGGTCATCAGCGAGTGAAACCAGGCTGTAGCACTGGGCTAGCAGGACTCCGGTGAACTGGGCTGTAGCGGGCTAACAGGACTCCGGTATTCATCGCGTGACATTTCCCTGAAGGGACAGACACAGGAACGAAGAAGGACACATGCCGGCCAGCCTAAGTGTTCCGGAGCAGTAGCAAGCTACCATGGCTCGGTGGAAACACTAGGAGACATTTCCCCATAAGAGAGGCTACTAAAGATAAACAACTAGATGGTCAGATCCCACACATATCAAGCATTTCAATAACATACACACAATATGCTTGATATGTGCAATACAACATGGCATCACAAAATGACTCTACGACTCAAGTAGTTTATTCAATAGGCTCCGAGGAGCGAGATATTACAAACATGGGTCTCATGACCCAACACTCAGAGCATACAAATCAAAGCACAAGTGTTAGCTATCATGTCTGAGTACAGACGTCTATAAATGAAAAAGGCTGAAAAGCCTGACTATCTATCAGATCCTGCCGAGGGCACAAGATCGTAGCTGAGGTATCAAGCTAAACGTCGAAGACCACGCGGAAATACTAGTGAGACTGAAGTCTCTCTGCAAAAACATAAAATAGGCAAACGTGAGTACAAATGTACCCAGCAAGACTTACATTAGAACTATCTACATATGCATCATTATCAACAAAGGGATGGTGGGGTTTAACTGCAGCAAGCCAGCTTTGACTCGGTGGCTATCCTGAACTACGACTGCGAGTAACTTTTTTGAGGTGGCGCACACGAGTCCACATATTCACCATATCAATACACCACTATGGATCCGCTCCCGTCTCCCTACGAGAACGCCATCCATAGCACTCACGCTTATCTTGCGTATTTTAGAGTATCCACTTTCACTTGTCTATGAACTGATATAAGCAACCCAGAAGTCCTTTTCCGCGGACACGGCTATTCGAATAGATTAGGTTAACCCTACAGGGGTGTACTTCTTCACACACGCTCTCACCACTTACCGCCGTTTACACGACATGTACTCGGCAACCTTCAAGCGGAAGCCCAACGTGGGTGTCGGCCACG
>NW_025266263.1:0-1510 GCF_018294505.1 Triticum aestivum
TCGGCCACTCCTCGCCTAGTCAAGCCGAAGAGGGAGCCAGGGCTGGCGACGGTGAAGCCGGAGTCGGGGCTCGCCGCCGTGAAGCCAGAGCCTGCTCTCGCCGAGGAGGCCGACGAAGAAGAGGCCGCCTTGCAGTGGGCGCGCGAGGACTACACGCGCATGGAGCTGGACCGCCAGTGCCGCGCCCTGGAGGAGATCGCCGAACGCCGCCGCCGTGAAGCAGCGCGCCGGGGCGAGGGGTCGAGCAGCGGCGTCGACCGTGTCAAGGAGGAGAAGCAGGAGGACGACGCCGGCGATGACTACGCCCTGCTCAGCGCCTACTTCGGCCCGTAGTTTAGGGTTTTTTCCCGTGCATTTTATTCGTGTAAAAAACATTTAAATTTCGCCGAAATATGTCGTGTTTGTTGAAATTTGGCCTAAATATGTCGTGTTTGCTGAAATTTGGCCGAACTCTGGGGACGTCTGGGGCCCGATGTTTGGGGGCGTACTCGCTCCCACGCTGAAAAAACCGCCGTCTCGCCTCCAAGAGGCGATTTTCGGCGCGTCTTGGGGGCGCAACGGCTGGAGATGCTCTAATTGCCAATCATTTGCCCTATCATTTAAACCTATCTATTCTATCTATCTATTACATATTAAAAGGAAAATACAGATGGAAAATAGAGGAATTTGCTAGAAAATCCCACGTTCAATTCCACTAAACGTACCAGGCCCACAAGTAAAAACAGCACGCCCACGTCTCTTCCACGTTCCTAAGAAAACTTTCCTCACAGGTACTCAATTCCCTTGATCAATCAAAAGGTGCGGGCACTAGCTGCTTGCAGATTAGGAAGAACTTAGCGATTCTTTCTCAGGTGATCAATCAAATCAAATCGAGAGTGCGAGAGTTGAAGATAGCTTGGACGAGGCGTATTCTTTCACAGGTGATCAGTCAAAACGTATCAAGGTCACAAAGTTTGACGATGGCCTGGACCTTGACTCCTTGAGGTGTGTACCGGTGGAGTCGCTGGTCCACTGGCCCACAAAGCTCCAGTGTTGTCTCGCCGCCAGCGACCATCCGCTGCCAGCTCACTCCTCCGGGATATGTAGATGAAAGCATGTGTATTTCCTGGCTTGATCTACATGAGGAAGAAGATTAGAGGGAGAGGGTGTGCACAAGTAAGCATTCAGACGCTGGTGTTTCAGTTTGTTTCTTTAAGAAATATAAACCAATATTTTGTAGTTAAACAATTTATTAATTACCAAAATCAATAGATCTTAATGTGTTTTAGAATGCATCTACCCTTACTTCATATAAGCATCTAAAAATGAATAACATGCAATTATGATGTCGCTCATGCACAAAGAAATATGCTCAACCCATCTCTGAAAAGGAAAATTCGTGCAGTCTAAACTCAGATAGCTTAACATGAAAATATATGTGCATTTACTAAACAACCTCTTTCACTGATTATGAAATCCATAGCATGTCATTGTCCATGTTAACATGCTAGCACACCGCTGTAAAGAAAAA
>NW_025266264.1:0-1510 GCF_018294505.1 Triticum aestivum
CTTAAAAATCCATTTGTTTTCTATCGCTCGCCGATCATCGGGCAAGTCTGTCAAAGTCCATACTTTGTTTTCATACATGGATTCTATCTCGGATTTCATGGCTTCAAGCCATTTGTTGGAATCCGGGCCCGTCATCGCTTCTTCATAGTTCGAAGGTTCATTGTTGTCTAACAACATGATTTCCAGGACAGGGTTGCCGTACCACTCTGGTGCGGAACGTGTCCTTGTGGACCTACGAAGTTCAGTAGTAACTTGATCCGAAGCACCTTGATCATCATCATTGTTTTCCTCTTCAGTTGGTGTGGGCATCACAGAAACGGTTTCCTGCGCTGCGCCACTTTCCCGCTCAAGAGGTAGTACTTCATCGAGTTCTACTTTCCTCCCACTTACTTCTTTCGAGAGAAACTCTTTTTCCAGAAAGCATCCGTTCTTGGCAACAAAGATTTTGCCCTCGGATCTTGAGTAGAAGGTATAACCGACAGTTTCCTTAGGGTATCCTATGAATACGCATTTTTCCGACTTGGGTTCGAGCTTTTCGGGTTGAAGTTTCTTGACAAAAGCATCGCATCCCCAAACTTTTAGAAATGACAGCTTAGGTTTCTTTCCAAACCATAATTCATACGGTGTCGTCTCAACGGATTTAGACGGTGCCCTATTTAAAGTGAATGTAGCTGTCTCTAGAGCGTATCCCCAAAATGATAGCGGTAAATCGGTAAGAGACATCATAGACCGCACCATATCCAATAGAGTGCGATTACGACGTTCGGACACACCGTTTCGCTGAGGTGTTCCAGGCGGTGTGAGTTGTGAAACGATTCCACATTTCCTTAAGTGTGTACCAAATTTGTGACTTAAGTATTCTCCTCCACGATCTGATCGTAAGAATTTTATCTTTCGGTCACGTTGATTCTCTACCTCATTCTGAAATTCCTTGAACTTTTCAAAAGTCTCAGACTTGTGTTTCATTAAGTAGACATACCCATATCTACTTAAGTCATCAGTGAGAGTGAGAACATAACGATATCCTCCGCGAGCCTCAACGCTCATTGGACCGCACACATCAGTATGTATGATTTCCAACAAGTTGATTGCTCGCTCCATTGTTCCGGAGAACGGAGTCTTGGTCATTTTGCCCAAGAGGCATGGTTCGCACATGTCAAACGATTCATAATCAAGAGACTCTAAAAGTCCATCGGCATGGAGCTTCTTCATGCGCTTGACACCAATGTGACCAAGGCGGCAGTGCCACAAGTATGTGGGACTATCGTTATCAACTTTAAATCTTTTGGCATCTACACTATGAACATGTGTAATATTACGCTCGAGATTCATTAAGAATAAACCATTGACCATCGGAGCATGACCATAAAACATATCTCTCATATAAATCGAACAACCATTATTCTCAGACTTAAATGAGTAGCCATCTCGTATTAAATGAGATCCAGATACAATGTTCATGCTCAAACTTGGCACTAAATAACAATTATTAAGGTTCAAAACTAATCCT
>NW_025266265.1:0-1510 GCF_018294505.1 Triticum aestivum
ATGAATTGACTCTGGATCCTGTCATGATTAGTAGAACAAGAAACAAAACCCAAAAATAATGTTCCTATAACTACTAGGATGTGGTGGTAAAATGCTCACAGTAAAGCAAATATCAATGTCTTACAAGTTCTTACCATGCAGCAGGCGGTGATCGGCAACCAGCGGTGTCAAGTAACTCCGAATATTGAGTAAAGCGATTGCCAGGGGAGCGTACGTATACACGGTGTAGAAATATGTGGAGCTGGGTTGGCTATATATGGTAGCAAAAGATTAGCAATAATCAATTCAAAGATGCAATGTTGAATAAACGCTCAACGACGGTACTGTGCTGGTCCTAGGCTAGACCGGACTAGAGACGCGGGCCTAGAACACTAATGAGGTCACGGCGTAGCACAACTAGCATCAATGAAGGATACTAAGTAGCTCTTGACAGCAAGATATAAGTGAAGATCACAACAGCAGTGAAGATAATGAGCTGAAACAGCAGCCAAGCAGGATATATCAACAACTTTGTCTCCAACTTTCCTCTGAAAAAGTTTGTGCCGATTTTTTTGTTTTTTTCTCTCTTTTTTTTCCTCACACTTTTTTTTCTTTCTCTCCTTTTTTTTTCTCTGACTTTTTTTCCTTTTTTTTCTCTCGTTTTTTTTCTCTCTTTTTTTCTCCCCCTTTCCAAAACAAACTTGATAAGATGCAGATTGGATCAAGTGAAGATGTGAACGATCTCAACTATTATTATGACAATGAATGGTGGGTAGCACGTGGTGGAAATTGATGGATGGGTGGTGGACAGCGGAAGAGATAATGATGCAGCGGTGGCGTGACTAATGTGAACAGAACTCGAAACTCTAAACGAACTAGACACTAAGACCAGCAACTCGACACGACGATGCAATCGATAATTCAACTATGCAATCAATGAAAAGAAAATTGCAAAGGCTCAGACTGGCTTGGACCAAGGATGAATAGATCTAACTCTTTTTTGTGGCTTTTTCTTGGACAATAGGTAAGAAAGTAAATCTAATCTAGGAAAACTGGAAATTCTCACCGAGCAACCTGAAAACTTGATGAGGACATCAATACAATTGTTACACCCACAGCCCCTGCTGCTATACATACTGGACCAATTACTAGAGCTCGTGCACGCCAACTAAATTACCAGGTACTTTCGTTTCTTGGTAATGATTCTAATGTTCATGAGAATATGATGCTGCCTAAATTGGATACATTTGTTTTGCTTACAAATGAAGGGCCTAGCTTGGAGAAGGATGAACATTGGAGCAAGAACAAGCATGGAGATGATGGCATGCGCAAGGGGAACAAGAACGGAGTTACAAGTGATGATTTCAGGACTTTGAAGCCACCATAATGTGTGCATGAAGCCTTGGACGAAATATACAAGATGCCACTTCATAAATTTCGTCCCGAGGCTATTTTAGGTGCTGCGTCACCTTATTATTGGGCCAGGCCCATGTAATTTCGAAATACATAAGTATAGGCTATTTTTAGAGTC
>NW_025266266.1:0-1510 GCF_018294505.1 Triticum aestivum
ACGAGGATAATCAACGGGCTATGGACATGCCCATCAATTGATGTCAACATGAGGAGTAGGGATTGCCATGCAACGGATGCACTAGAGCTATAAATGAATGCTTAACAAAAGAAAACTAGTGGGTGTGCATCCAACTTGCTTGCTCACGAAGACCTAGGGCATTTGAGGAAGCCCATCGTAGGAATATACAAGCCAAGTTCTATAATGAAAAATTCCCACTAGTATGAAAAAGACAACTTATGAGACTCACTATATGAGAAACATGGTGCTACTTTGAAGCACAATATATGAGACTCACTACATGAAGAACAAGGTGCTACTTTGAAGCACAAGTGTGGAAAAAGAGATAGTAACATTGCCCTTTTTAATTTTTATTTTTTTATTTTTTTTATTCTTTTTCTTTTTTTTCTCTTTTTTTCTTTTTGGGCCTTTTTTTCTTTTGACCTTTCTCCTTTTTTTCTTTTTGGGCAATGCTCTAATAATGATGATCATCACACTTTCATTGATTACAACATATGAATTACAACTCAAAACTAGAACAAGATATGACTCTATATGAATGCCTCCGGCGGTGTACCGGGATGGTGCAATGAATCAAGAGTGACATGTATGAAAAGTAATGCATGGTGGCTTTGCCACAAATACGATGTCAACTACATGATCATGCAATGGCAATATGACAAAAGTAATGTATGTCATGATGATGATAAACGGAACGGTGGAAAGTTGCATGGCAATATATCTCGGAATGGCTGTGGAAATGCCATAATAGTTAGGTATGGTGGCTATTTTGAGGAAGATATAAGGAGGTTTATGTGTGATAGAGCGTATCGTATCACGGGGTTTGGATGCACCGGCGAAGTTTGCACCAACTCTCAAAGTGAGATAGGGCAATGCACGGTACTGAAGAGGCTTGCAATGGTGGAAAGGTAAAAGTGTGTATAATCCATGGACTCAACATTAGTCAAAAGGACTCATATACTTATTGCAAAAATTTAGAAGTCATCAAAAATCAAGTACTACGCGCATGCTCCTAGGGGATAGATTGGTAGGAATAGACCATCGCTCGTCCCCGACCGCCACTCATAAGGATGCACAAGCCAGGTACACTTCATGTTTCAAATTTGTTACACAACTTTAACCATACGTGTATGCTACGAGACTTGCTAACTTCAACACAATCATTCTTTAAATTCATAATCACCCAACTAGCATGACTTTAATATCACTACCTCCATATCTCAAAACAATTATCAAATATCAAATTGATCATAGCTTCTAATTCACTTCCTATGATAGTTTTCATTCAAATTACCATGTTGTTTAAGACTCTCAAAATAATGTAACTGAAGCATGAGAGTTCATTAATTTCTACAAAATAAAACCACCTCCGTGCTCTAAAAGATATAAGTGAAGCACTAGAGCAAACGACAAACTACTCCAACAAGATATAAGTGAAGATCAATGAGTAGTTAAATAATTATGCAACTATGCGAAGACTCTCTCTCTC
>NW_025266267.1:0-1510 GCF_018294505.1 Triticum aestivum
GCTGGATTGGTCTTGCAGAACGGGGCTAGCCCGGTTTTTCCACAGTCTGCCAGGCTCTCGTTTAATAGAGCCTTGGTCTCTTCTTCGGCAACGTCTTCTGGAAGGTCGTTGCGACTGTGCCTCTGCGGGTCATCCTTTCGCCCGGTGTACTCACACATTAAGCCGGGGCGGCGGCTCAATGGGATCACCCGCCATGAGATCCAGACCCGGACCAGGTCTATTCCGTTCAGACCGTTGCCTAGCAGGGCCTTGATCTTATTGATCGTTGGAAGCAGAGGCTGGCGTTCCGCGGCAGTCAGTTTGTCGGATAGCGGATGAGTCGGCTCCAGGCGTGTTGGGCGAAAGCCGGGCAGCGGGCTCTCATCAGCCGGGGACGTGTCTTGGTAGTAGAACCAAGTCATGTTCCAGTCCTTGGGGTGACTTGGTGGTTCTGCGTAAGGAAATAGACAGTCCCTGCGCCGTTGGATGGAGATGCCGCCTAGCTCTAGACTTGGACCGTTTGCGCACTCATTTTGGCGGTTCAAATAAAACAGCTCTCTGAAGAGCAGCAGACTCGGCTCTTCTCCAAGATATACTTCACAAAAAACTTGGAAGTTGCAGATGTTGGATATGGAATTGGGTCCTATATCCTGAGGCCGAAGGTCAAAGAAGTTGAGCACGTCCCGGAAGAATTTTGAGCCGGGCGGTGC
This sequence comes from Triticum aestivum, assembly GCF_018294505.1. Lineage (NCBI taxonomy): Eukaryota > Viridiplantae > Streptophyta > Magnoliopsida > Poales > Poaceae > Triticum > Triticum aestivum. Next base: position 690 of record NW_025266267.1, read on the forward strand.
GAAGCCCCGGCTCATATGGTCTGCAACGATCACTACCTCCCCGTCCCTTGGCTGAGGTCTTTCTTCGGACGGGTCAGGGGCAGGGTAGGACATCACTTCCTTCTTGGGCAGATATCCGGACTTAACAAAGTTGGCCAGGGTCTCATCAGTGATGTTGGATTTCATCCAGTTGCAAGTGATGGGAGTCTTGGGAGGCATGGTGACGGTTGGTGGTCTATGAGGAAGAGAAAAGTGTCCGGGTTAATTATAAGCCGGGGATTATCATTCAAACTACAGTGACGACTTATGAAGGGAACTAATGATATATATTGATACGATGAGTTATCTAAGCCGTCGGAGTTTTCAGGATAAGTTGGTCATCTACGGCTTACTGCAGTTAAGTCGGAGGATTCTACGGAGCATGGTTCTCTTTAAACCGGAAAGTTCTACGACGCGTGTTTTCTTTAAGTCGGAAGCATAAGCCGCCAAGATTCAAGGGTTGCAGTTTTTACTAAGTATGGTAAAACGGATTTCACATATTGCAGTAACTTTTTCGGATCAAAATGGTCGGGCGAGGTGAAAATTTTCTAGACCTAAAAAACAGAGGCAGAAGAAGTTCTTGAGGTTGAACACAGTTCTTATGCAGTAAAAAGAGGGTTTTCTTATAGATGAAATGGGTCTCAAACCTCTACCGCAGTGGTTCTACGCGAGGTTAAAGATCAACTAACTACAGTGGCAACAAGAACTACCGAGTCTGTGGGCAATGGTGATGAACACGAAGAACTGAAAGAACCCTACCGCAGATCTGTTCTAGCAAGGCAGAGGAGACTCACCGGAGTTGG
>NW_025266268.1:0-1510 GCF_018294505.1 Triticum aestivum
GTCTTCATCAGTGTCAACGATCACATCATCGGTATCACGTCTATCGAGAGGGGACAAATACCGGCAACACAGAAAGGAACACAATCAATGCAATGCACAATATGATGCATGATCATGACATGGCAAAATGAATGTGTTTTGAGCCAATGCAACTAGCAACAGATTAAATGAAGTTGGTTTGAATACAAGATTCAAATTCAAACTCCATATGTGATTATTTAAATGCCCTTTATTTGATTTGTGCTAAACAGCAGCTATAAGTTGTTCTAACATGCATGAAAATGGTACAGATGGATTCTTTGAATTTTTCTGATAATTTTTCATATATAAATTATTTAATTTGGAGTTACGGTTAATTTTCTATGAATTTTAGAAGTTTTTACAATTTTCTGGAATTTTCTGATTATTTAGAATTAAAACAATTCCAGAAAATTAATTATGACATCAGCACTGCGTCATGCTTGCGTCAGCAAGTCAACAGGGCTGCCCCAGGTCAAACCTGACCAGTGGGGTCCACTGGACAGTGACACAGGGACTAATCCCGCGTTGACCCGGGCTGGTTAGCTCTGACTAAGCCCTGGGGCCCACTGTCAGTGGCCTAGGGGGTTGGTTAGCGGGGGTAGTTAGGCCCTAATGACTGGCCACGTCGGCTCCTGCCGGAGTTTCGCCGGCGGCGACCATTAGCGCGGCGGCGAGAGTGGTTTTGGCCACTCCGGCGACCAAATGGGCCGCGGAGGGCATCTAGGAGGAGCTGGGGACGAGCCGAAGCTCCTGGTGGAGTCAGTTGCACTCGGGGCGGCCGGAATCGGTGCCGACGGCGAGCGAGGCGGCGGCCGGAGCTCGGGTGAGCTCGGAGTCGGCGTTAGGGAGCTCGGGAGGAGGAGCTGGTGGGATCTGCGTGCTCCTGGGAGGGCACCGAATGCGTTGACACACTCAGGCACGGGCTGTGGTGGCTAAAACGACGGAGGCATCATGGCCGGCGGCGATGAGCTCTCGGCTCCGGCGGAATCGAGCTAGCGGAGAGAAACAGGGGGGCGAGCATAAGGGAAGGTGCAGGAGCTCACATGGGGTCGGAAGAGAAGCTCGGCGGGCTCGGGGAGGCTTCTGCGCCGGCGAATTGACGGCGGCGATCTCCGGGCACCGGAGGTGAAGACGATGATGCTCCGGTCGACTGCGGCCTCCTCTGGTCGCGTGCGTCGCGTGGGTAGCTTCACGGGGTCAGGGCGGAGCTCAGGGACGCATAGTGGGAGCGAGGGGGTGGCTGTGGCCCCGGTAACGGCGTCGGCGGCGATGGGCTCCGCTCGGGCGCGTGCAGGGAGGGAAGCAGAGGAGGGAACGGGGTCCAGGGGAGGAGAGGGAGGGCTGGACGGCTCCGGGCGGCTGCGTGGCGTCTCCACGCATGGATAGACTCGAAGGGGGAGGCCTCCAGCGCGAAGCAGGAGGTGGCCGGCGTCGACGCGCGCCACGCCTCGCCTCTGCTCGTCCTCCTGGCAGAGGAGGAAGAGGACAA
>NW_025266269.1:0-1510 GCF_018294505.1 Triticum aestivum
ATGAATTGACTCTGGATCCTGTCATGATTAGTAGAACAAGAAACAAAACCCAAAAATAATGTTCCTATAACTACTAGGATGTGGTGGTAAAATGCTCACAGTAAAGCAAATATCAATGTCTTACAAGTTCTTACCATGCAGCAGGCGGTGATCGGCAACCAGCGGTGTCAAGTAACTCCGAATATTGAGTAAAGCGATTGCCAGGGGAGCGTACGTATACACGGTGTAGAAATATGTGGAGCTGGGTTGGCTATATATGGTAGCAAAAGATTAGCAATAATCAATTCAAAGATGCAATGTTGAATAAACGCTCAACGACGGTACTGTGCTGGTCCTAGGCTAGACCGGACTAGAGACGCGAGCCTAGAACACTAATGAGGTCACGGCGTAGCACAACTAGCATCAATGAAGGATACTAAGTAGCTCTTGACAGCAAGATATAAGTGAAGATCACAACAGCAGTGAAGATAATGAGCTGAAACAGCAGCCAAGCAGGATATATCAACAACTTTGTCTCCAACTTTCCTCTGAAAAAGTTTGTGCCGATTTTTTTGTTTTTTTCTCTCTTTTTTTTCCTCACACTTTTTTTTCTTTCTCTCCTTTTTTTTTCTCTGACTTTTTTTCCTTTTTTTTCTCTCGTTTTTTTTCTCTCTTTTTTTCTCCCTCTTTCCAAAACAAACTTGATAAGATGCAGATTGGATCAAGTGAAGATGTGAACGATCTCAACTATTATTATGACAATGAATGGTGGGTAGCACGTGGTGGAAATTGATGGATGGGTGGTGGACAGCGGAAGAGATAATGATGCAGCGGTGGCGTGACTAATGTGAACAGAACTCGAAACTCTAAACGAACTAGACACTAAGACCAGCAACTCGACACGACGATGCAATCGATAATTCAACTATGCAATCAATGAAAAGAAAATTGCAAAGGCTCAGACTGGCTTGGACCAAGGATGAATAGATCTAACTCTTTTTTGTGGCTTTTTCTTGGACAATAGGTAAGAAAGTAAATCTAATCTAGGAAAACTGGAAATTCTCACCGAGCAACCTGAAAACTTGATGAGGACATCAATACAATTGTTACACCCACAGCCCCTGCTGCTATACATACTGGACCAATTACTAGAGCTCGTGCACGCCAACTAAATTACCAGGTACTTTCGTTTCTTGGTAATGATTCTAATGTTCATGAGAATATGATGCTGCCTAAATTGGATACATTTGTTTTGCTTACAAATGAAGGGCCTAGCTTGGAGAAGGATGAACATTGGAGCAAGAACAAGCATGGAGATGATGGCATGCGCAAGGGGAACAAGAACGGAGTTACAAGTGATGATTTCAGGACTTTGAAGCCACCATAATGTGTGCATGAAGCCTTGGACGAAATATACAAGATGCCACTTCATAAATTTCGTCCCGAGGCTATTTTAGGTGCTGCGTCACCTTATTATTGGGCCAGGCCCATGTAATTTCGAAATACATAAGTATAGGCTATTTTTAGAGTC
>NW_025266270.1:0-1510 GCF_018294505.1 Triticum aestivum
GCGCGCGCCTACTCCTTTCCCCGGGCCTGCCGGTCGGTGCCAGCCACCATCATTTCCCCCCATTTTTCCCAAAAACACTCCCACCAGCGCGCGCTCCCGCCCCCAACCAGCCATGGACGACGCCATCGACCTCGACCTCGACGCCGCCGCTGGCCTCGCCTACCTCGCCTCGTCCGCCGCCGCCGCCCCCTCCGGGAAAGGCAAGCCTCGTGCCCCGCGCAAGACCGCCGCCGCGATCAAGCCGAAGAAGCCGCTGACGCCCGAACAGCGGGCAAGGGAGTCGGCCAAGAGGAAGGGCCGGAGGCACGCCGCGGACGCGAGGGATGAGGCCGCCTCGCAGGCCGCCGTCGTCGCCGCCGCGCAGCAGGAGGTCACCAACGCCCGCGTCGCGGCGGCAACGAGGGAGACGCTTGTTTTATGCGAGATAAATAATTAATATCTATCCGCGTTGGCATTTTAGGTGCGGGCGTGCCAGTATACGAGTGTATACAAGTAAAAATAAAAATAAACACACAAAATGATGCGGAGAAAACTTGTAAATCTTTATTGCTGAAGATATACAAATCTCATTTTACATGCTCTTGGTATAGCATCTGACATACAAAAGACAATTGCATAATTCTCGACTCCTAGGGCCTCGAAAGGATCCCTAGTTAATTACATTCATAGCATCTATGAAAGACCTCCGATTAAACTGCCTCAAACGGTCATCATCATTACCAAACTCATGGCTTCTGTCTCCAAGGCAAAAAGAATATGCAAGTGCTCCAAGACAAATAATAATCTCGCCATGCCAAAACTTATGGATTCATGCATCAGCCAAACATGGGATGTAGATCAAGTCTCAAGGATAAAATTAAATGGATAGTTCAGCATCGTCGGTCACGAACATCATGTATCTTGCCTCGTCGGTCAGGAAATGTATGTGGGTTCCGGCCTCGTCGGTCGCGGAAAAAAGTGATCTGAGCGTGGACTTGAAGATGAACCCTTATTTGATTGAGAAACATGCTTCTGCAAAATTTTGTCAATGGCCTCTTGTTTATTCCGGAGTAGATGGCTGTGTCTTTATTATTCTCACAATAATATCATCACCCATTACATCATACGATCTACTTGACTTTATTAGTGACCCCTGATGCTTCGCATGTGATGACTCATGATGCTGATTTTGATTATATGTGTGGCTGCGCTGCTGTCCCCTAGGGCCTAACTTTGTATGCCACCTCAAATGTAATATTACAAAAGATGTTGCTGATGAATTTGATGCGTCCGTGGCGACGATTTGATCGTCATGTAGAGCGCCGAGACGCCATAAACTTTTCTTTCTTTTGATTTCCAGATCTGACAACAAGACATCCGCGGCGACGATTAAATCGCCGTGTAGAGCCGCAAGATGCTAACTTTTTTTATACGAACCAAACCATAAAACATCCGTGACGACGATTTGATCGCCATGTAGAGCCACGGAATGCAAAGCCTCTCTTTTTGTTGTCCCGGACCACGAAACACC
>NW_025266271.1:0-1510 GCF_018294505.1 Triticum aestivum
GGCTATTCTTGATTGGACTCCTCCCAAGAACGTTAAGCAAGTCAGAAGTTTTCTCGGTCTCGCCAGCTATTGCCGTCGATTTGTCGAGAACTTCTCCAAGATCGCCAGGCCTCTGACTAACCTGTTACATAAGGGCGTCAAGTTCCAATGGACAGACAAATGTCAGGAAAGTTTCCAGGCACTCAAAGACAAGTTGACTTCTGCCCCAGTTCTAGCTCCACCTGATACTAAGAAGGACTTCGTCATCTACTGCGACGCTTCCCGTCAAGGATTAGGCTGTGTCCTAATGCAAGACCGCAGAGTGATTGCTTATGCCTCTCGACAATTGCGCCCTCACGAAGAGAACTACCCAGTTCACGACCTCGAACTTGCTGCTGTCATTCATGCGCTGAAGCAGTGGCGACATTACCTTCTCGGTAATCGTTGCGAGATCTTCACTGACCACCAAAGTCTGAAGTATCTGTTTACTCAGCCAGATCTGAACCTCCATCAGCAGAGATGGATGGAGCTTGTTGCAGACTTTGACTTGGGTATCTCCTATACGCCAGGCAAGGCTAATGTAATGGCTGATGCCTTGAGCCGCAAGTCTTACTACAACCACCTCCAGGTTCATAAAGTTCAGCCCTCACTTGTTGAAGAATTCAGGAAACTGAACCTCCATATTGTTCCTCCGGGTGCACTCGCTCCCCCTCCTAAGGAATTTGGCAAGGTGAACCTCCACGTTGTTACCCAGGGTTCCCTCAATACCCTAGTTGCTAAACCAGATCTCGAGGACAGCATCAAAAGGCTACAGAAGTATGACTCTGAAGCCTACAAGATTAAGCGCTACCTCGCAGAAGGAAAGCCCTCATTCTTCACCATTTCTGAAGATGGCACCCTATACTTCAAGGGCCGCCTAGTGGTGCCATGTGCAGAGAAAAACCTGGATATGACACAGGAAGTTATGAAAGAAGCTCATGATACGCCTGTTTGTATCCATCCTGGTAGTACAAAGATGTATCAAGACATCCGACAGAGATTCTGGTGGTCTAATATGAAGCAAGACATTGCTCGTTATGTTGCTGAGTGTGACGTTTGCCGTCGTATCAAAGCAGAACATCAAAGGCCTGCTGGAACTCTGCAACCTATCTCTATTCCTGAATGGAAATGGGACCATGTTGAGATGGACTTCGTCACTGGATTTCCCAAATCGCAGAAAGGTAATGATGCTATTCTTGTCGTCATTGACCGGCTTTCCAAAGTTGCACATTTTCTGGCGGTCAAAGAAACGATCACTGCTAGCCAGTTGGCAACGCTCTATATGTCCAGGATTGTTTCACTCCACGGTATTCCATTGGTTATCAGCTCAGACCGTGGCAGCTTATTCACTTCAAGATTCTGGGCAAGTTTCCAAGAAGCAATGGGAACTCATCTGTCATTCAGTACTGCGTTTCATCCTCAATCGCAAGGACAAGTTGAACGCGTCAATCAAGTTCTCGAAGACATGCTTCGAGCTTGCGTTATTTCCTTC
>NW_025266272.1:0-1510 GCF_018294505.1 Triticum aestivum
GTATTATTAATATTGACGCCGCATCGTTACCGCAGAATGTCTACTACCGTGTCATCGCCGTCCGTGAGGGGGGCCACACCCCGGAGATGCGTCCCGCCTCTTCGGACATGCCACCACACGACCCCGCATGTATGAGGGCCCGGTGCGACGCTCCGGTGGCATTGCTACCCCCAGTGCCCCCGTCCCGCCTAACCCTGTAGCGTTTGACCACGGGATCTAGCCCTTTGACTTTGCACGGACGAGCTTTGACCATTGGACCTCCCCACCCGGTTGTGTTAGGTCAGCCCATAGGAACACTTTGGAGCGACATCCGGGCCAGACCCACAGCAAGATCCCCTCCGTGTAGACCCGACGCGTTCGTTTCCCCCCTCCAGGTGCCGGTGGCGGCGCCGTCCGTGAGGGGGGGCACACCCCGGACACGCGTGCCGGGCGTTTGCAACTGCCACAACACTTACAGACTTGTGAGAGGCCGCCTACGCAAGATTTGGCGGCATGCTAGCCCCCGGAGGCCGCCAGCCACAGCCGTAGACGCGCGAAGGGCAATCCGCGTAGAGGGAATTTTTCGGATACTTCTCCATCACTAAAAATTATGAAAAATTACCATCGTTCCTATAGCACATGTGCCCATGTCCTGCAAAAAAACTCATGATTTTATCGCGCTCTGAGTATTTAGTAATATTGACGCCGCATCGTTACCGCAGAACGTCTACTACCGTGTCATCGCCATCCGTGAGGGGGGGCCACGCCCCGGAGACGCGTCCCGCCTCTTCGGACATGCCACCACACCACCCCGCATGTATGAGGGCCCGGTGCGATGCTCCGGTGGCATTGCTACCCCCCAGTGCCCCCGTCCCGCCTAACCCTGTTGCGTTTGACCACGGGATCAAGCCCTTTGACTTTGCACGGATGGGCTTTGACCAGTGGACCTCCCCACCAAGTTGTGTTAGGTCAGCCCATAGGAACACTTTGGAGCAACATCCGGGCCAGACCCACAGCAAGATCCCTTCCGTGTAGACCCGACGCGTCCGTTTACCCCCTCCAGGTGCCGGCGGCGGCGCCGTCCGTGAGGGGGGGCACACCCCGGACACGCGTGTCGGGCATTTGCAACCGCCACAACACTTTCAGATTTGTTAGAGGCCGCCTACGCAAGATTTGGCAGCATGCTGGCCCCCGGAGGCCGCCGGCCACAGCCGTAGACGCGCGAAGGGCAATCCGCGTAGAGGGAATTTTTTGGATACTTCTCCATCACCAAAAATTATGAAAAAATACCATCGTTCCTATAGCACATGTGCCCACGTCGTGCAAAAAAGCTCATGATTTTATCGCGCTCCGAGTATTTAGTAATATTGACGCTGCATCATTACCACAGAACGTCTACTACCGTGTCATAGCCGTCCGTGAGGGGGGACCACACCCCGGAGACGCGTACCGCCTCTTTGGACATGCCACCACACCATCCCGCATGTATGAGGGCCCGGTGCGACGCTCCGGTGGCATTGCTACCCCCCCC
>NW_025266273.1:0-1510 GCF_018294505.1 Triticum aestivum
GGGTGCACCACATAGCCCAACACGCTTGATCCCATTTGGCCGGACACACTTTCCTGGGTCATGCCCGGCCGCGGAAGATCAACACGTCGCAGCCCCACCTAGGCAAAACAGAGAGGCCAGCACGCCGGTCTAAACCTAAGCGCGCAGGGGTCTGGGCCCATCGCCCTGAGCACACCTGCACGTTGCGTGGGCGGCCGGAAGCAGACCTAGCCTAGTGGCGTTCCAGTCCAATCCGGCGCGCGCCGCTCCGTCGCTGACGTCTGAAGTGCTTCGGCTGATACCACGACGTCGGGATACCCATAACTACTCCCACGTAGATGGTTAGTGCGTATAGGCTCGTAGCCAGACTCAGATCAAATACCAAGATCTCGTTAAGCGTGTTAAGTATCCGTGAATGCCGAACAAGGCCAGGCCCACCTGTCTCCTAGGTGGTCTCAACCTGCCCTGTCGCTCCGCCACAAAGTAACAGTCGGGGGCCGTCGGGAACTCAGGCCCACCTCTACCTGGATGGAGCCACCTGCCCCTTCAGCCCCCATCTCCAAGCAGTATCACAGGTAATGTAACAGTGTAAAGTATATAGTATATGCCCGTGATCACCTCCCAAGTGATCACGGCCCGATAGTATAGCAAGGCAGACTGACAAGAATGTAGGGCCAATGATGATAAACTAGCATCCTATACTAAGCATTTAGGATTGCAGGTAAGGTATCAACAGATGTAGCGACAATGTCAGGCTATGCATCACAATAGGATTAACGAAAGCAGTAACATGCTACACTACTCTAATGCAAGCAGTATAGAGTAGAATAGGCGATATCTGGTGATCAAAGGGGGGGCTTGCCTGGTTGCTCTGGCAAGAGAGAGGGGTCGTCAACTCCGTAGTCGAACTGGGGCGTCAGCATCGTCACGGGGGTCTACCGGAGAGAAGAGGGGGAAGAAATAATGAATACAGAGCAAACAAAGCATCACAAAATATAACAAGGCAATACGCGGTGTTCGGTGTGCCCTAATGCGGTAGTAAGTGATACCGACGAAGGGGGGAAACATCCGGGAAAGTATTCCCGGAGTTTCGCGTTTTCGGGCAGAGGAACCGGAGGGGGAAAGTTGCGAGTTCGATAGGTTAGGGGTGTGAGGCGGACGAACGGACTGCGTATCCGGAATCGTCTCGTCGTTCTGAGCAACTTTCATGTTGAAAATATTTTAATCCGAGTTACGGATTAAAAGATATGATTTTCTAAAGATTTTAAAACATTTTCTGATTTTAATTATATATTTAATTAATTCGAAAAATGGAATTATGACGTCAGCATGATGTCATGCTGACGTCAGCAGTCAACTAGTCAGTTGACCTAGTCAAACTGACATGTGGGTCCCACTGTCATTGTGTGTTAACTAATTAACCATGTTAATTAGATTAATTAACAGATTAGTTAGGTTAGTTATTTAATTAGGTTTATTAAACATAATTAATTAAGTTAATTTAATTAATTAATTAATTAATTAATTAATT
>NW_025266274.1:0-1510 GCF_018294505.1 Triticum aestivum
AATCACCTAAGTCTCTAGTCCAGGTTTATCGCCTATTCGGGTTCCATCCATGAGGAGATCCGGCCGGAGTTTCGCTCACAGCCCCAAACGATGTGAACAGGGTTCCCGAGACACCAAACGGGCGCCCGGTACACCGTGCCACGTGCCTACCGCATCACAGCCCACCCCTACGGTCAGCGCTGCCCACGGCCTCCAGCATACTACAAACACCAGAAACTACTTGCAACTCCTGGACAGAGGACAAGGGTGATCAAGAAGCCGAGAGGGTCCATTGGTTTCGGGCCCAATGCGTGGTAGTAGCTGAATCATGGATCACAAACACAGAACTCAGTTCCTGAGGACGGCTGCAATGAGACAACCCACCATGTACTCCTACATGGCCTCTCACCGCTACCTTTACCAAATAGTGTTCACACACTTAGCTCACACACAGTAGGACAGGTTCACACGCCTCTGATTCATCCCCGATGAATCAGACCTGACTCAACTCTAAGCAGTAGCAGGCATGACAAACAAACATGAATGAGTAGGCACAACAGGGCTCAAACAACTCCTACTCATGCTAGTGGGTTTCATCTATTTACTGTGGCAATGACAGGTCATGCAAAGGATAAAGGGGTTCAGCTACCGCAGCAAGTAACAGAAAAATCGGTGTTGTCCTAATGCATTAAAAGAGAGCAAGAGCGAGAGAGTAGGATTGTATCGGAATGAACAAGGGGGTTTTGCTTGCCTGGCACTTCTGAAGATAACATTGGGTCTTCATCAGTGTCAACGATCACATCATCGGTATCACGTCTATCGAGAGGGAACAAATACCGGCAACACAGAAAAACACAATCAATGCAATGCACAATATGATGCATGATCATGACATGGCAAAATGAATGTGTTTTGAGCTAATGCAACTAGCAACAGATTAAATGAAGTTGGTTTGAATACAAGATTCAAATTCAAACTCCATATGTGATTATTTAAATGCCCTTTATATGATTTGTGCTAAACAGCACCTATAAGTTGTTCTAACATGCATGAAAATGGTACAGATGGATTCCTTGAATTTTTCTGATAATTTTTCATATATAAATTATTTAATTTGGAGTTACGGTTGAATTTCTATGATTTTTAGAAGTTTTTACAATTTTCTGGAATTTCCTGAATATTTAGAATTAAAAATAATTCCAGAAAATGAATTATGGCGTCAGCATGACCTCATGCTGACCTCAGCAGGTCAACGGGCGGTCCAGGTCAAACCTGACGTGTGGGGTCCACACGTCAGTGACTCAGAGGCTAATCCCGCGTTGACCCGGGCTTTGACCCGCTACGGGGCCCACTGTCAGTGTCACGGGGTTAGTTTAACAAGGTCATTAGTGCTAATTAGGCGTGCCACGTCGGCAGTCGCCGGAGTGTCGCCGGCGACGACCACGGCCGACAGCGGAGGTGCACCGTGCGCTCGCTATGGAGCACCATTTGACGTGCGGTTTGCTCCTACGGGTTCCTGGGAGAAAGGCGC
>NW_025266275.1:0-1510 GCF_018294505.1 Triticum aestivum
CAGTGATCTTCTCCATGGCCTCTTCAAAATTGTTCAGCACATCTTGTACCTGTTCAGTCATCATTTGCTGAAACTTATCATGAAGCTCCTTGTTCGATAAGTTCTCCCAGTCAATCTCGTCGGCTTGTGATCCTGGCATGGTTAGCAGCAATAGAAACACACAAGAATATGATCCTACAGACTACTAAGAAGTGGTGGTGGTGTATCACAAATCCGTCAAGCAAATCTCAAATTCTTACCAGTTCTTACCCAGCAGCAGGCGGTGATCGGCAACCGTTGTAGTCAAAAACTCTCAAAGCGTGGATAGAGCGATTACCAGGGAGAGTCGAACACACGACGTAGATGTATGTGGAGCTGGGAAGGCTTATAGTATGGTAGCAAAAAGGGTCAGCAATAATCAATTCAGAGATGCAAAGTTGAATAAACGCTCAACGACGGTACTGTGCTGGTCCTAGGCTAGACTGTGCTAGAGACGCGAGCCTAGAACACCAACAAAATCACGGTGCGGCATGTAAACAAGGGAAAGGCACACTCTGAATTTTTTTTTTCGCTTTTTTTTGCGCTCTTTTTTTTTGCGCTTTTTTTTTGCGAAAAATCACTATAATGGCGAGTGTCTCAAAACTCTTCCTAGCTCAAACTGACAGGATGGGCACGAAATTTTTCGACCAATTTTTTTTTTTCGACTGCCCGGACCCAAAAACTGGAAACGGGTCAAAAAAAACTTCCTATAATGGCACCTGTCTCAAAACACTCAGAAACACCTAAAAATAGGATAGCCAGAAATTTTTTCGAAAAATGCGTTTTCGAAAAATTTTGGGCCTAAACGGAGCGTGGCTACCCGACTCCGGCAAGGAAACACGAACGCGTTTTCGAAAATGCGTTTTCGATTTTTTTTTTCCGAAACCTACTCCGGCAAGGAAACACGAATCGGAATCTAGATGGATCTCGAAAACAAACCTAATAAGCAAGGAACTCGGATTGGTGGTGGATATATGGTGGTGGTATATGGCAGCGATGGTGGTAGCGGTGGTAGTATATGGATATGGATCGGTGGTGGTATATGGACACGGATTCGGAGCGGTGGCGGATAAGCGGTGGTGGTAGATGGCAGGGGCGATGATGATGGTGCGGCGGCGGCGTGACAACTTATGACCAGAACTCGAAACTCTAAAAGACTAGACGCTAAGACCAGCAACTAGACCGACGATGCAACCGCAAATTCAACAAAGCAAAACCCTAAAAAGATTATGCAAAGGCTCAGATTGGTTCGGATATGATGAACTAACCCTAATTTTTTTGTGTGGCTTTTTCGTGGACTGTAGGTATGAAGAACAGACTCGATCTAAACTACGAAAAACTGTAAAATCTCACCGAGCAACCTGGAAATCTGATACCACTTGATAGAGGCAAAGGTGTCCCGTCTTTCGATGAGAAGGTGGATTTCGCTTTGGTGGAAGTCGACTTTGACGATCCGACTACGAACGTGCGAGGACGTCGCGCCTTAGCAATC
>NW_025266276.1:0-1510 GCF_018294505.1 Triticum aestivum
GAAAGTGAAAAAAAAATGTGAAACTAAAATCTCAACTTGTGAATTTGAAAATTATGAAATGTATAACGGTTTACTTCAAAAGAGCAAAATATGCTTCTTCAATTATGTGAAATTGAAATCGATGAATTTTTTTGAGACAAGCTAGTGCAAAGTGAAATGTAGGTTCTGAGAGTGAAAACCAACATGGACTGAAATGTCAACTTGTGAAACTGATTTTTTTTAAATGTGTAACAGTTTATTTCAAAAAAGTGAAACACCATCTTATTTAAAAGATGTGCAATTGAAATACATGCGTTTTTATGAAACAAGTCAATGGAAAGTGAAATGTAGGTTCTGAAAGTGAAAAATAATATGAAACTAAAATGTTAACTTGTGAAACTGATTATTTTCAAATGTGTAAAAGTTTATTTCACAAGAGTGAAACATGTTATTTCAAACATGTGCAATTGCAGTATATGTGCTTTTTTGTGAAACAAGCCAGCGCAAAGTGAAATGTAAGTTCTGAAAGTAAAACAATATGAAGTGAAAAATCAACTTGTTAAACCGATTATTTTGAAACGTGTAACATTTTATTTCAAGAGTGTGAAACATGTTATTTTAAAAAAATGTGCAATTGTAATATATGTGATATTTGTCAAGCTAGTGAAATGTAAGATATAGCTTTTGAAAGTGAAAAACAATATGAACTGAAATGTCTACTTCTGAAAGTGATCATTTGCAAATGTGAGATGGTTTATTTTAAAATTGTTAAATATGATCTTCCAAAAATGTGGGATTGAAGTAGATATGATTTATCTGAAACAAGCAAGTGAAAAGTGAAATTTAAGTTCTGAAAGTGAAAAACTACATAAAACTGAAATTTGAACTTGTGGAACTGATTGAAAACATTTTATTCATAAGATTTCAAGCGGGTGAAATATGTGAAATGTGTTTCATGGATTTTAAACTCATTTTAAATGTATCCAAAATCGGTCTTGTTTTAAAGGTCTTTGCGACATGAGTTCAAATATATATAAATCGGAAGTTTGGTTTAAGAGATATGAATGATTTTCAGTTAGCAAAGCTGAAATAAATGGATGGATTATTTTGGGAGAGAGATGAGAGAGAATGGGAAGCTCATGCATGCAATACCATGTGTTATCTGACCAAAAGCTGACATTGGTGAAACCCCATGTACACTATTTGCAGGTTGTATCTATGTATTGCTGAAACAGAATACTTTGCTTTTTATACTGCACTAATCTTCAGATTGCAATGACTGGCTTCAGATCTATCGGCACATGTCGGAACCGCTCAATTTTCCATTTTGGTGTAACCAGGGTTGTGACACTGCGTTCGTACTATGTTAAAAAATAAATTCATCGACTGTGACTCCATGCATGACGCTGGCGGACTAACACGTATAAATGTCGGAGAAGAACAAAATGGTGTGTCTGAATCAAAGAACACGGACAAGTCCCCGTGCGTGACAGAGGAGGGTCCATCCGTGCAGGGAACCAAAAGCTAGCCC
>NW_025266277.1:0-1510 GCF_018294505.1 Triticum aestivum
TTTTTGAAGGCCGCTTCTCCGTCGGAACTGCATCCCTTGCTCGGATGGTGACGACCGGCCGCCGGAGCCTTCCTTTTGGTGCTGCGCTGGCCCTCCCCGTAGACGGCCGCGTCCTCCGCCTTGCTGCACTGCTTGGGCGGAAACTCTCTGCTGGCCATCACTCCTCGGATCAGATCTAATCACCGGAGGCTGGACGGAAATCAGGCAACTTGTGTAGGGGCTGCTTCAATTTAGCGCTCGCCGTGGTCCGAAAAACCCTAGCAGCTCTGCTCCGTTCCGGAGATGGATTCCTTCTTCGTATCGAATTCCTAATTTTTTTAGAGGTACGAATTCCTAGATAAATAAGGCCATCCCGGTGCTCCTATTTAGCGTTGCGGCTGTCGGGGAAATCGATTCTGCCCATAGGTTTTTTTTTCGGGTGTCTGCCCATAGGGTTTTCAGTAGGGCTGCAGCCGCTGCTGCCTGGTCCCCTCGCCTTCAGCTGCCCCCTAAACATTGAGAGATGGGAGACCTTGCATCTTCAAAAGTTTTATGTTATTTGTCTTCGTCTAGTGAACCTCGTATTTTGTAAAAGAAAAAAAGAATATCGTTCTTCTGGTCATGCCATGGGCTTACAGAGTTTTTTGTCCTCGCAGATTTGATTATTCAGATTTGATGCGTTTATGTCGGTGTTTCGAAATTTCTTTATTGGTTTGATTTTTTGTGGAGTTGAAATCTTATATCGACACTGTAGTGAAGATATTGTGATCCGACGGCTTGCACTTCAAAGGGATCATCCCCGGCCCGAGTATGTTCATCGACCAAGGTTTTCCTTTTTTTTATGGGCAACTCAAGGCGCTTTAAAAACCATTCATAGTGACGGCTTGATGCAAGCAAGCGCTCTGTTCGCGTCAAGCGACACATAGTCACCCCTGTTGGTGAAACGCACAGGTGAGAAAGTGAGCAGCGCCATATCTTCTATATCTAAATAGTTAACACCCACTAACCTATTTTTCCTCAACATAAAAGTATGTTACCTCATCATTCAACATGCATTGAGAAAGACCAACCACAACATGCAACCATTCATAATAAAAAGCCACCTGAACATGCAAACAGAATTTACATACTATTATGATACTTATATTATACAATAACCAAACAAGACAAATTACTTTTTTCAGTTTGAGTTATCGTATTGTTACTCTACATATTCATGCTTCATACAACCAACTCTCACTGAATATATTGCAAAACATTCCCGCAACAATGCATTGGGTATTTATTTTTTAGAGAGCAATGCCATATTGTGCCGGCCCGCAATGCATACCAGCTTAGGGAAACCTTCTAGAAGGGTCTAGTCGGTTCAGGTCCAGCTATTTCCTTTCTTTTCTTCTTCTAATGTTTCTTACCTACTTTCCTTGTTTTCTTTTTCTTTACTTAAGTGTTTAGGAATTTTTCTAAAAAAATTTGGACTTTAAAAAAATTAGTCTGTTCAAAACAGTGTTTGGAAAATTTTAGGATTTTTTTT
>NW_025266278.1:0-1510 GCF_018294505.1 Triticum aestivum
GGAGCCCCGCCGGAGCCCCTCGCCGGAGTAGCCCGACGAGGTACTGCTCGATGCCGTTGACCTTTGCCGGTTTTCGTTTTAAAAAAAACCCTTCGTTAAAAAAAACCCTAGATCGGTTTTTTTTCGGTTTTATTATTTTTGCGAGCGTTCACCGAACCGTCCGTTTTAACGAACGCGTTCGTCGGTTTTTCTCTGATAACGAACGTCCATTATTTAACCGTGCGACCGTTTTTCTTTTTCGTCGGATTTTTCTCGTTATTTTCTCAGATTCGATTTCTGATCAAATCTTCGATTCTGTTTAACTTCTCGCTCGTTTATCGGAATCAGGCGATTCAAGCGCCTAGAGTTTCGTCTTGAAATTCTCTTTTCGTTTAATCTACTCAAACAAGTTTTTGTTACAGTAAAATTTGACCTAGATCCAGATTAGCAAACGAAGTTTCTTTCTTTCGCCGTTTGACTTTCGTTGCTTCTTTCGAGTTGATTCTTTTAGCAAACCGGAGTTCTTAAGTTGAACTTTCTGGTTGGATCTTTCATTCGAGTTTTACATGTGCATTAGATGAGTACTGATTGTATGCTTGTTTGTTTGCGATAGAGTACCCGGAGTGTGCCGCTTGTTACTTCGACTCGCTAGATTTTGCGGATCATCAGCAAGGCAAGTAACACTTTGATCATACCCCGTTCATACCCAGTTTTATTGCATTAGATCTGTTTTTCTCAAACACTTGCATGGTTAGGATCTAATTAAATTGTGGGTATTGGGAAGTAGTTGAGGTAGTACCTATTACCTGTTTTATTTTATCAAACCCTTGGGAGTTACTTCTACGTTGCTATTATATTGCCATGCTATGCTCATAGACGTGGATTTGGGTTTGAGTGATATTCATGACAGATATGAGATGTTTATTAATGGTTCAACTTAAGGTGGCAACTAAAACTCACATCTGGGTGGATTGAGGCACCTGGAGAACCCAGTGTTGCCTGTATGTATAAGGTCCGCCACCTAGGCTCAAAGGGATCATAAGATTATTCATGCTAGAAACTTCCGTGTGCAGCCACAAGCTATTATGGGCTCTAGCATAGCTGAGTAGGTTACAGGATCTCTTGAAGAGGTGGACTAGCAGATGTAGGGGAAAGTAGGTGTACCGGTCCATCCAGAGTAAAGAGTGATTGTTTCTGAAAGACTGTGTCTCGGTCATCCGTTTCTCAAACATCATGTAGTGCGAGAATCAAGCGGAGGCGATCGAGTCTTGTGGGGAAAAGTGCGCAAACCTCTGCAGAGTGTACAAACTAATCATGGTTAGCCGTGTCCCCGGTTATGGACAACTTGAGTATCTAGTACCTGGATTATCATTTGAATCTCATCACCGTGATACTTATAATTAATTTTGTTGGGTTAAAGATGATACTTAATTGGGATTGAGTTGGAGGTACCTTCTCAATGTTTCAACCACCATGATAGTTAAATAAAATTTATTCCTTTGAAGTAGGATAAAATTGGCTTTTCGCAAAA
>NW_025266279.1:0-1510 GCF_018294505.1 Triticum aestivum
TGTGTATGTTATGTATGGCTCTCTGAGCCTTAAATAAAGTACTTGTGTCATAGAGTCATGTTGTGATGCCTTGTTGTATTTGCACATATCGAGCATATTGTGTGTATGATTGAAATGCTTGGTATGTGTGGGATCTGACTATCTAGTTGTTTATCTTTAGTAGCCTCTCTTACCGGGAAATGTCTCCTAGTGTTACCACTGAGCCATGGTAGCTTGCTACTGCTCTAGAACACTTAGGCTGGCCGGCATGTGTCCTTCTTCGTTCCTGTGTCTGTCCCTTCAGGGAAATGTCACGCATTGAGTACCAGAGTCCTGTTAGCCCGCTACAGCCCGGTTTACCGGAGTCCTGCTAGCCCAGTGCTACAGCTCGGACCCACTTGCTGATGACCGACACGTTCGAAGCTGGGTCATGGATGCCTGTCCCTGTAAGTCTGTGCCACTTTGGGTTTACGACTAGTCATGTCAGCCCGGGCTCCTTATCATATGGATGCTAGCGACACTATCATATACGTGAGCCAAAAGGCGCAAACGGTCCCGGGCAAAGGTAAGGCGACACCCGTGGGGATACCATGCGTGAGGCCGCAAAGTGATATGAGGTGTTACAGGCTAGATCGATGTGACATCGAGTCGGGGTCCTGACAGCGTTGGCATCAGAGCCGGACTGCCTGTAGGTTCTCCAAGCCAAACTGGTCGATGTTGAGTCTAGAAATTCTTTAGTTATATGTAGGGGAATTGTTTGTGGGTTGGAACGTAAGGCTCTTTTTACTCCTTTATCTTATGACATTCTGATCTGAGTCAGTCTATTCTTCCACCGGGGGTTAAGGAATTAGGATCTTTTCTCTCTATCAGGTTCACGTGTTACTAATCAGTAGTACCTTATAGGTTGGATGGATACAAGCCTAGTTCAGTTCTACTACCACATTATGTTGCTAGGATGGACTCAGAATTTGATATGATGTTGTTGAGTGTGTATGAAATCCTTTGTCAAATGTCTCAAAATCCTTTTTGAGCATTTACAGCTGTTATGCTGCCGAAATTTTGCTAGAAATTCTAATGCCTTTGCATTATGGTTGTGCTTTCAGATGACCACTCGCGACCTCAATCAAGTGGTTCGCCTGACTCGATGCCTAGATGTACCCGGCCATACCGCCATGTTGGTCAGGGTAATGACTAAGGCTGGATACCGTTGGTATCCTGAGTACTCGGTCGAAGAGCAATTTCGGGACTTTAATCAAAGCCAGTATCTTTGCACTGTCAGGATATTTCCATCTTATCCTGGATCCACCGAGCCCCTTCACTGCTCCTATGGACTCGGGGTTACTATTGAGATGGCTGTGCAGGACGCCGCCTACTCTATGATGACCATCATGCGAGTCAGGTCTGGCCTATTTCGGGACTCTGATTTCCGGTATATGCCAGGATCACTTCCGGGAGCACAAGGGTATCTCCAGGCTATCTATGCTAACCCCACTCAGGAGGATTCACGGACTCGCACCACTGCTGAGATGCT
>NW_025266280.1:0-1510 GCF_018294505.1 Triticum aestivum
GGGTTTCATCCGACCTAGTTCATCTCCGTGGGCTTGCCCCGTCCTATTCGTCAAGAAGAAGGATGGTACGGACCGGATGGTTGTAGATTATCGACCTGTCAATTTGGTCACAATCAAGAACAAATATCCGCTCCCCAGGATCAACGACCTGTATGATCAGCTCGCTGGATCCTCAGTCTTCTCCAAGATGGATTTGAGGTTGGGCTACCATCAAATCAAAATCAGAAACGGGGACATTCCTAAAACGGCCTTTGTTACTCGTTATGGCCAATACGAGTACACCGTCATGTCCTTCGGTTTAACCAACGCTCCAGCCACCTTTTCTCGGTTAATGAACTCAATCTTCATGGAGTATTTGGATAAATTCGTTGTAGTTTATCTCGATGATATACTCATCTACTCCAAGAACGAGGAAGAACATGCCGAACATCTAAGGCTAGTGTTGAAGAAACTTCGAGAGCATCGCCTTTATGCCAAATTTTCTAAATGTGAATTCTGGTTGTCGGAAGTGACCTATCTGGGTCATGTAATATCTGGTAAAGGTATTGCTGTTAACCCTGAGCGAGTTCAGGCCGTCCTTAATTGGACTCCACCTGAATCGGTCAAGCAAGTTCGGAGTTTTCTGGGCTTAGCGAGCTATTGTCGTTGCTTTGTCGAGAACTTCTCCAAAGTTGCTAAACCTCTAACCGAACTCCTCAAGAAAGATAAAAAGTTCGAATGGACTCCACAATGTGAGCACAGCTTTCAGGAACTGAAAAGACGCCTGACTTCTGCTCCCGTACTGGTACCGCCAGACTTCTCTAAGGACTTTGTTATCTACTGCGACGCCTCGCGACAAGGATTAGGTTGCATTCTCATGCAAGATCGACATGTAATTGCTTACGCTTCACGGCAATTGCACCCACATGAGGAGAATTATCCTACTCATGATCTAGAGCTTGCAGCCGTAGTCTATGCACTTAAGACCTGGCGACATTACCTCCTCGGTAACCGTTGCGAAATATTCACTGATCACCAAAGTCTGAAGTACATTTTCACCCAACCGGATTTGAATCTCAGACAAAGACGTTGGGTTGAGTTGATCATAGATTTCGACTTAGGAATAACTTACACCCCAGGGAAAGCCAACGTCATGGCTGATGCGCTAAGTCGTAAATCTTATTGTAACAACCTAATGTTACAACAAAGTCAACCGCTTCTCCATGAGGAATTTCGGAAGCTTAACCTTCACATTGTTCCTCAAGGTTTTCTTTCCACCTTGGTGGCGAAACCTACCCTTACGGACCAGATCGTCAAGGCACAGAAGGTAGATCCGGGAATTTCCCGCATCAAGAGAAACATCAAGAAAGGAGTTGCGAATTGTTTCTCCATTAATGATCAAGGGGTCGTATACTTCGGGAATCGACTAGTGGTTCCCAAAGTGCGAAACCTGAGGCGATTGATCCTTAAGGAGGCTCATGAATCTCCTCTCACCATTCATCCCGGTAGTACTAAGATGTATCAGGACCTA
>NW_025266281.1:0-1510 GCF_018294505.1 Triticum aestivum
TTTCCCCCTTCTTCCCGGGTCTCTTTCGACCTCTAGGCCTTAGCCCCACCTTGGCCGAGAGCTCCACGCCGCCGGCGATGTCGCCGTCGTGGCCACGGTCACCGTAGCGCCCAACCGAGCACACTATCGTGCTCCACGCCTCACTAGGAGCACGCAGCACGCACCAACGCCTCCCCAAACACCCTGCAACGCTGACTCCGACCGCACCCGAACTCCGGCCGCCGCTTACGAGCTCGCCGTCGACGGTACCGGCCACCCCAGGCTCGGCCACCACCACCGTTCGACGCGCGGGAGCAAGAGCTCTCCAACGAGCCCAAGAACGGCCTCGCCCGTGCCCTGTAGCGCGATCCCGCATCGCGCCGCCGTCTCGGGCCTCGTCGGCGTCACGTCGCCGGTGGGTTTGACCCACCTTGACCACGGCAGGACCCCCCTGAGTCCCTGACAGGTGGGCCCAGCCCTGTAGCTAATTAGGATTAGCGCTAACCACTGTTAGTTAACCCCCTGACACTGACCAGTGGGCCCCAGCGCCACTAATTAGTAATTAGGATTAATTTAACCCTGTTTAACCCCCCTGTCACTGACGTGTGGGCCCCACACGTCAGGTTTGACCTCAGCCAGCCGCAGTTGACCACTGACGTCATGATGATGTCATGCTGGCGCAATAACTATAATTTCTGGATTTAATTTAAATCAGGAAATTCCAGAATATAATTTAAACTTCAAAAATTCATAACTTTTATTCTGTAACTCCAAATTGGACAAATTATATATGAAAAATGATCAAAAAAATCCAATCTATCCATCTGTACTATTTTCATGCATGATCAAACAAGTTAAATTGATGTTTTAAGCAGAACAAGGAAAAGCACTTTAAAAGGCCATATTTCAATTTGAAATTTGAATCCTTGATTCAAATTTTCTCAAACCCTTCTGGTTTTAGTTGCATTAGCCCAACACACTCATATTACCATGTTTCATGCATGCATCATATTGTTGCACATTGTTTGGTGATGGTTGTGTACCGGTGTCCTTTGCGACAGGTTCTGCCTCCGAGGAGTACCGTGATTACCCTAACGAAGAACCGTATCAGTGCATCGAACCATCAGGCAAGCAACCAACCATTTGATCATATCGATACAATCCCATGTTCTCGCTCCTGCTCTCTTTTACTGCATTAAGACAACGCGATTCAAACTGCTGTGTGCTACGGTAGTTGAACCCATTTCCTCTGCATGACCTGTCATTGCCACAGTAACTAGATGAAACCCACTAGCATGTGTAGGAGTTGATTGAGCCATATGTATGTGTTGTTCCTACCTTGCTATGCCTGCTATGCTTAGAGTCGTGTCAGGTCTGGTTCATCTGGGTGATGGGCTAGAGTGAAATGATTATGTCGGTAATGAGAGTGGTGTGGTGAACACGATTTGGTAAAGGTATCGATGAGAGGCCATGTCGGAGTACATGGTGGGTTGTTTCATTGAAGCCGACCTTAAGCACTGAGATCTGTATG
>NW_025266282.1:0-1510 GCF_018294505.1 Triticum aestivum
CACTTTGGGTTTACGACTAGTCATGTCAGCCCGGGCACTTTATCATATGGATGCTAGCGACATCATCATATACGTGAGCCAAAAGGCGCAAACGGTCCCGGGCAAAGGTAAGGCGACACCCGTGGGAATACCGTGCGTGAGGCCGCAAAGTGATATGAGGTGTTACATGCTAGATCGATGTGGCATTGAGTCGGGGTCCTGACAGCGTTGGTATCAGAGCTTGACTGCCTGTAGGATTACCAAGCCAAACTGGTCGAAGTTGAGTCTAGAAATTCTTTAGTTATATAAGGGAATTGATTGTGGGATGGAACGTAAGGCTCTTTTACTCCTTATACCTTATGCCCTTCTGATCTGAGTCATCTTATCTTTCCTACGGGGATTAAGAACTAGGCTATCTCTTCTTTCTATCAGGATCACGTGTTACTAATCAGTAGACTTATAAGATTGTTGGATTTAAGTCTCAGTTCAGTTCCTACTGCTTCCGTATGTTAATTGTTGATCTCGGAACCTTGATATTGTGCTTCTGAGTGGTTATGCCACCATTTTGTAGTATGTCTCAAATCTTTTCTGAGCATTTACAGCCGTTATGCTGTCCGAGTCATCCCAGGTTTCCAAAGAGTCTGACGCATTTGCAAAATCCTTTTCCTCTAGTTTCAATGTTCCTTTATGCCAGCTCAATCACACTAATTGTTGAGCTGAGGTATTCTATTGCCTTGACATTTATGTTGGAATTATTATTATGACCCTAGATGTCTCAGGGGATCATCTAGTGGTCTAGCCATGATCTGTGTTCCCAGTGTGATGATTCTGGCCTTTATTCTCGGAAGCATCCCGTGATGCTACTTAGTAGTAGGTATTCTATTTATGGGTTTTGAACCCGAGATTCACTCTACCTACTTCATGTTGATAGTAATTGCTAGTGCCTTTAGGATATTAGTAACCTTTGCGATAGTTCTCGAGGTTCGTGGTACATCCTTCTTCCAATTACCATGAACCATTCTTGGCAGAAGTTCTTCTGAACCAAAAGATGACAACAAGAGTGCTCTCGATGAGTTCTCCATTATATATTGTGACCCTGCCAGTTCTACTTTTCTGCATGGGTTATTCGGAAGAAACTTGTTGAACTTGGTTCGACATACTAATCTATGCCTCCACAACTCAGAAAGTTATATGTTCCTTTGAGTTGTCCCTCTTTAGCTGTCTACTGACCTTCGTCTATCAATTGATAGTCAAGAGTATGCGTGCAATCGTTCATCGATACCTATTACTCTTGTGGTCCATCAAGCCATTCTATTCCAGAATGACTAGGAGAAATGAACTCCAGTACCTCATCCATATCTAGGATTGGGTCAAGGTAGTCATGCTCCGCAGATCAAAATGCCAGCCCAGCTTTTGATTCTGTTCTACCCTGAAGTATTACCATCTTTATATCGAGATTGTTATAGGAATTGCACACCATCCTATGAACTCTTGGTACAGTGATACTTCTTGCCATCATTGTTCATTCCTC
>NW_025266283.1:0-1510 GCF_018294505.1 Triticum aestivum
AGGTATGACACCTAGATCGGATATGAACTCCTTCATCCAGACTCCTTCATTTGCTGCTTCCGAAGCAGCTATGTATTCCGCTTCACATGTAGATCCCGCTACGACGCTTTGTTTAGAACTGCACCAACTGACAGCTCCACCGTTTAATGTAAACACGTATCCGGTTTGCGATTTAGAATCGTCCGGATCAGTGTCAAAGCTTGCATCAACGTAACCTTTTACGATGAGCTCTTTGTCACCTCCATATACGAGAAACATATCCTTAGTCCTTTTCAGGTATTTCAGGATGTTCTTGACCGCTGTCCAGTGATCCACTCCTGGATTACTTTGGTACCTCCCTGCTAAACTTATAGCAAGGCACACATCAGGTCTGGTACACAGCATTGCATACATGATAGAGCCTATGGCTGATGCATAGGGAACATCTTTCATATTCTCTCTATCTTCTGCAGTGGTTGGGCATTGAGTCTTACTCAATTTCACACCTTGTAACACAGGCAAGAACCCTTTCTTTGCTTGATCCATTTTGAACTTCTTCAAAATTTTGTCAAGGTATGTGCTTTGTGAAAGTCCAATTAAGCGTTTTGATCTATCTCTATAGATCTTAATGCCTAATATGTAAGCAGCTTCACCGAGGTCTTTCATTGAAAAACTTTTATTCAAGTATCCCTTTATGCTATCCAGAAATTCTATATCATTTCCAATCAGTAATATGTCATCTACATATAATATCAGAAATGCTACAGAGCTCCCACTCACTTTCTTGTAAATACAGGCTTCTCCGAAAGTCTGTATAAAACCAAATGCTTTGATCACACTATCAAAACGTTTATTCCAACTCCGAGAGGCTTGCACCAGTCCATAAATGGATCGCTGGAGCTTGCACACTTTGTTAGCTCCCTTTGGATCGACAAAACCTTCTGGTTGCATCATATACAACTCTTCTTCCAGAAATCCATTCAGGAATGCAGTTTTGACATCCATTTGCCAAATTTCATAATCATAAAATGCGGCAATTGCTAACATGATTCGTACGGACTTAAGCATCGCTACGGGTGAGAAGGTCTCATCGTAGTCAATTCCTTGAACTTGCCGAAAACCTTTTGCGACAAGTCGAGCTTTGTAGACAGTAACATTACCATCAGCGTCAGTCTTCTTCTTAAAGATCCATTTATTCTCAATTGCTTGCCGATCATCGGGCAAGTCAACCAAAGTCCATACTTTGTTCTCATACATGGATCCCATCTCAGATTTCATGGCTTCAAGCCACTTTGCGGAATCTGGGCTCACCATCGCTTCTTCATAGTTCGTAGGTTCATCATGATCTAGTAGCATGACCTCCAGAACAGGATTACCGTACCACTCTGGTGCGGATCTTACTCTGGTTGATCTACGAGGTTCAGCAGTATCTTGATCTGAAGTTTCATGATCATTATCATTGGCTTCCTCACTAACTGGTGTAGGTGTCACTGAAACAGTTTTCTGTGATGAACTACTTTCCAGTAAGGGA
>NW_025266284.1:0-1510 GCF_018294505.1 Triticum aestivum
TGGTGGGCTATGTGCGGTGGTTGCCGGGGTTGCGCTCGTGGTGGCAGAGGCGGCGGTGCGGGCTTGGCGGCAGCGGAGGCCCAAATCGATCTGGATCTGGGGGCTCTCCTCTGGCTGGTGGCGCGGGGGCTGGCCACGACCGGGCGTGGACTGCGGTGGCGCACGGCCAGCTGCTGCAGGCGGCTGCTTCCGGTGCTGCGGTGGTCCTCAGTGGATTTGGGCTGCCACGACGTGGTGGGAGCCCATGGTGGTGGCATGGGTCGGCTCATGGCGGCGGTGTTGCGTCGGCGTGGTTCAGCTCATGGTGGTGTACAGGTCGTGGCGCAGCGGCGGCTGGGCTCTCCGGCGTCGGCTCGTTTGCGTGCGGCCCTTGGGGATGTTGTTGGTCTCTCTCGTGGATGCAGGTTGTGGCCGGTCCGGCTCCTCGCGCCGTTGAGCGGGTGGCCGGTTTGGGCCAGGTGCTGATCCTGGCTGGGAGTCCGAGTTGGTCTTCAGGGGTGACGTTTGGAGAGGTGGTGGGAGAGATGGGTGGCACCAATGCGGTCGGGCCACCCGTCACCGGCAGGGGTGCCGGATGTTGACGTAGTCCGCTCCCGCCTCGCCTCTTCTCCGACCTGGTCACTCCCTGATCGATTTGGCCATTCATGTCGTTGGCGGCTCTATCGGTGGTCGGTGCTTGCTGGTCGGCTCATCGCCTACAGCCATGGAGGACCTTTCAAGCGTCTTGTTTCTTGGGCGGCGGCCCAGGTGGTTGGAGCCGTGGTGCTCGTGGGCTGAGGCCGCGACTCAGGTGTGGGCGGCTAGCCGCCATGGCCGCGTGGGCGGTGTGGTGGTAGGCGTTTCTTCGTCCTAACAAAGGCGGAGTATGCTTATCGGGGTGAAAACGCTGTCTGGTTTAGGCCAGACCAACGGAGGCGGCGTCTGT
Source organism: Triticum aestivum (assembly GCF_018294505.1). Taxonomy (NCBI): domain Eukaryota; kingdom Viridiplantae; phylum Streptophyta; class Magnoliopsida; order Poales; family Poaceae; genus Triticum; species Triticum aestivum. The sequence continues at coordinate 926 of NW_025266284.1, forward strand.
GGGCGTTGTCATCTTCCTGAAGTCTTTGTTGTGGTTGCTCCCTCCCTTCGTCGTGCTCCGGATGAAACTCTGATCTCTGGATCGGGTGGTGGCGGCGCTACGGTGTCGTGCCCTTCCTGAAGGCACCGTCTTGGTGTGCACGGTGTCGACGATTCTCAACTTCACCTCTTCGTGATCTCATTGGAAGGGCGCCGGCGGCTTCGTAGTGATGCTTACTGTCTTCTCTTGTTGTCTACGTCGAGTTTGTCGGTGTGGTGTTGTTGTAGCCCTTTGGCACCTATGTATCTGGCCCTGGTAGAGTGTGGTTCTCGTGTTGTGTGTTGTGGTTTGTATCAGATCCGTTTGTTGGTGGTTGGTGCTTTATATATAAAGCGGGGCGAAATCCTTTTTGGTAGTTACTTAGACCTTTAGACGTCAGCATTGCTACATTATATATGTGGCGGGTCTATCTTCTATTCACTGAGCCACCGAGGTGCAAATTTCCCTACACGATTGCTGCATAATACGAGCTCTAGGACGACACCAACTGTTGTCCTACATTTCTTATGCATGTTTGTTTGGCAGGTTCATTAAAGATGAGCTAGA